>NC_048307.1:48426766-48561887 GCF_013100865.1 Trachemys scripta elegans
GCCCGGCTCCCGGCCCGGCACCATGCCCGCGACCCCGGCCCGCCTCCGCACCGGCCCCGCACCGCCGACCCCGGCCGAGCCCTCCCTCCCTCCCGATTTTCCCGGACATGCCCGGCTTTTGGGGATTTCCCCCTGGATGGGGATTTGAGCCCCCAAAAGCCGTACATGTCCGGGAAAATCCGGACGTATGGTAACCCTAACCCTGCACTCATTTTGCACAAAGCACAGGTGGATGGACGGACAGGGAATCAGTCCTTGCATTATGGAGCTATGTTGCTAATGTTTGCAATGTGTTCTGTGAGGAACCCGCATTACTAGTGAGTTTCCTGAGGACATGTGGATTGCTGATGTCTTAAATTTTCGTTTCCTTGTTTCATCGTGCTTGTGTTGGCAATGCTGTATGTTGGTTAGCAACCTTCACTGAATTACTGCGCAGGATTTTTCCCTAAATGAAGATGAATAAGGGAAGCATCAGCCATCTTCCAAGAGTTGTATATTACTGCTGCAACACCACCCAGGATTCCCCTCTCTCCTCCAAATCCTGGGGTGTCTGAAATATCCAAGCGGGTGGGGAGAGACTTTGGGGGGCCTTTTTCACTAACAGCATAGATGCTGGGTCATTATTTTTATCATTTATCATTTGCATTGCAGTGGTTCTGTTGTGTAGTGCTGTACACACAGCAAACAAAAGGGATCCCTGCTGCAAAGAGCTTGCTGTCTAAGTATAAAATGGGAAACAACAGGTGGATATAAGGAACAGAGACATCGAGCAGAAGGTGTTAGGGAAGTCAAAATGGGGCTCTCCCGCCCTACCACAAACCCCTTTGTATTCCACTCTGGTCAGTCTTTTTAGCACAATAAATAAAGGAAACAAATGAATTTGAGGCAAGGACAAAAATGCTGCCTCTGGACGGGCTCTTACAAAGAGAGACACTGCTTTTGCACCAACTTCCCCTATCCCTATCCCTCTCTTTCAGCCACCTCATTCAAGTCCCCCAGGTATTTATTACAGCTCTGCAGTCTGCTGTAATGTAAACTCAGGAGAAGCCCAGGGTATGAACAGCAGATTTGTTTCTCTTGGGAGGCTAGGATGATGGCTGTGGGTTTGTTTTTCTTTCATAGTCAACATCTGGATTGATGCGGAGGAGGGCAAACTGCAGTGGACCAGTGCCTCTGAGAAGCAAAGCTTCCTGTTCAACTGAAAACTACTAATTTGGGGCCTACCAGCTCTGCCAGTAACCCTTTAAGGGCGGGACTGCGTCTTTCTGCAACAAAACTGCCTGTTGAATGGCTCCTTGGCAGATTTCAGGGAATTTACATTCTCCTCTTGCATAAGAAACTTCCAGAGCTGCTGGATTTCCCTTACAGAGTACTCGGCGATAAAGATGTCAAACACAACAGCACACAAGCAGTGGCGTGTAACTGCAGTACATACACAGGTGGTACTCCTTAAGGGTTTGCTCAGCACAAGGACAGCAAGCAGTTCTGCTGCTTCCCAACCGGAAGAGAAAGAATTAAGTACCTGGGGGCATATTAAAATGCCCCTGTAATCTCACTGCTCTCTGCTTTTACAATTCCTACTCTTGAAGAGAGTGTAGGGGTGGCCATGAGGTTGGCGCAATGTGTGTTTTTAGTGTCATTTGTGTCCTTGTTTTATTGGAGACTCTCAAAGCACTTTACAAAGGTAGGGAAGTGTTATAAACCCTCTTTTACAGGTGGGCAAACTGAGGCACAGAGTGATTAACTGATTTGCCCAGGATCATACACATTCAGCGGCAGCATGAGGGACAGAACCCAAGTCTGCCCACTCCCTGTCCTGTTCGAAGCACAAGTCCAGGATAGGATTAATTGTAATTAGTAATTGTGCCTAGAAGCCCCAGCCAAGACTGAGGCCCCATTGTGGTAGGCACTGTGCATACGCACTGAGAGACAGTCTCTGCCCTGAGGAGTTTTCCATTGAAATAGGGAGCACAGGCAATGGGTGAGAGGGAAACAGTCTGAGAGTGGACACATGACTTGCCCAGGGCCACAGCTGATCAGCGGCAGAGCCAGGGTTGGGACCCAGTGCTGAGCCCCCGTGGAGTGCCAGAGCCACTAGAGCAGTGGTTTTCAAACTTTTTTTCTGGTGACTCAGTTGAAGAAAATTGTTGATGCCCACGACCCAACGGAGCTGGGGATGAGGGTTTGGGGTGTGGGAGGGGCTCAGGGCTGGGGCAGAGGGTTGGGGTGTGGGGGTGAGGGCTGTGGGGTTGGGCTGGGAATGAGGCGTTCAGGGTGTGGGAGGGGCTCAGGGCTGGGGCAGAGGGTTGGGGTGTGGGGGTGAGGGCTGTGGGGTTGGGCTGGGAATGAGGCGTTCAGGGTGTGGGAGGGGCTCAGGGCTGGGGCAGGGGGCTGGGATGTGGGAGAGGGTCAGGGATCTGGACTGGGGATGCAGGCTCTGGGGTGGGGCCAGGGTGCAGGAAGGAGCTCCAGGTTTGGGGGGTCTCAGGGCTGGGGCAGGTGATTGGGGTGCAGGGTTAGGGCACAGGCTTACCTTGGGCGGCTCCCGGTCAGCGGCGCAGAGGGTGCTAAGGCAGGCTTCCTGCCTGTCCTGGCACCACAGACTCCGCTGCGCCCCAGAAGCAGCCAGCAGCAGGTCCAGGTCCTAGGCGGAGGTGCGCAAGTGGCTCTGTGTGGCTCTCGCCCGCAGGCACTGGCCCCCAGCTCCCATTGGGCGGTTCCCAGCCAATGGGAGTGCGGAGCTGGTGCTCGGGGTGGGGGCAGTGTGCAAAGCCCCGTGGCCCGCCACCTAGGAGCCGGACCTGCTGCTGGCCACTTCTGGGGCTCAGCACAGTGTCAGAACAGGTAGGAACTAGCCTGCCTTAGCCAGGCAGCACCTCCAATGGGACTTTTAATGGCCCAGTTGGCGGTGCTGACCAGAGCCGCCACGACCCAGTGCCTTACATTCCGCGACCCAGTACTGGGTTGTGATCCACAGTTTGAAAACCACTGCACTAGACATGCTTCTTTAGCTCGAGACAAACTATTTTGAGAGCTGCCTGGACAGATCAGCAGCCAGCCCCTTTAGAGGAGCGCTAATGGGGTTTTTACAGACTACGCATTATTCTGTGATAACAACTTGGGCTGCAGGGCTCATAAAAGGTTTTTTTTTACTAAATCTTTCTTTTACACGGCAGCGACGGCTGGTAACATGATCAGCCTTTGGAGCCTGCCTAGACCATGTCTCAGCAACTGCCTGTGGCTTTCTCCTCCTTAGTGGTCACTACGCAGAGCTAATGCCCACCATGTTGGGGGCTAGTCTGGCTCCATACACATCCTTCCACAACATTCTGCCAGCACCATGGCAATGTGGAAATAAACAGACTTTCCAGATTCCACACTTACATCATTCCCTTGGCAACCAAAGGGCTAATCAGAGCAGGGGCTGCCGTTTACGGTCCAAAAAAAGAAGTCGAAGGCAAGTTTGAGGATCTGGGTGTTGGTTTTTTGTTTTGTTTTTTTAAATTAAGCTTTTAATCCCTGGCCAAGTTGAAGCGGCAGCAACGCAAGTCACTGGTCCAAACTGATTGTTAACGCAGTGCACGTCTTTTCCTCACATACGTTTTGCAAATGGCGGCTTTGACTTTGTCATGCCGCCCTTTAGGTTCATCAGTGCCCTGGTCCCTCTAGCAAGAAGCCGAGCCCGGGTGCCGCAGAGCTTTGTTTATTTATTTAGTGTTTTCTTGGCGTGTGTTTCCAGGGTAACTGCTGGCGACGGAAGCTATAAAGACTCCCCGAGGCCTCCCCCAAGGGAGATGTCCAAGTCTAAAGGTCCCAGCCGAGCTGGCAATTATGGTGCTAGCACCTGTAGAACCTCAGCCATGGCACCAGGGGAAGTCAAGCAGTACCCACCAATCAGTGCCAAAATCAAGGGTAAGTGAACTTCTTATCTGGGGAAACACATTCTAACTAAAGCACGTTAGGGAAGAAATAGCCCTGCCTGACCCAGCTTTGCTCCAGCTGGAGTGAAAGAGTTGCCCCAATACCCTGGGGCTGGGCAGAGAGATAGATGGAAGAGTACCTAGAATAAATGGGAATTACCCAGTGCAGTATCCCAAGATGACAGATGGATAGATAGATGATGCTGCTGATGATAGTAGTTAATAATGGTAAGCACTTCTCATCCTAAGGCAGGCAAGTGAGCCTTTTTATAGATGGATTTGCTGTAGATAGAAAGACAGACCTGGGGGGGTGGGAAAGGGACTAGTGGAGAAGCTTGTAGGTATGGAGCTGGACTGGATCCTGTAGGCCAAAGCCAGAGTTCACAGGGAACCAGCATCTCTAGGTGTCTTTAGTGGGATGCCAATGGCTCCTCAGGCTGATGGAGAATTGGTTACATCTGGTTATCACTATGGCTTGTGCAAAATCTGAAGTAATTGCATTCAAACCAGGGAGTAACTCCTTTAGGTCATCTGCAGCCTGGGAGGGTAGGAAACAAAGGGGCTGGAGGCCTTCTTGTTAGGTCAGTGGATCTTAAATGATGGTCCATGAATCACTGCCAGAGCTCTGCAGAGACCTTCCTGGTAGTCCTTAGTTGACAGTCAAGCAACAGAGATTGGAGTGTTGGGATTGGGGGGGTCCATCGGGTAATCTTTCTTTTACAAAGAGGTGCTTTCCAGGATGGAAAGGTTAGAAAGCTACGACTGTATGGGACAGTCACCTTTGCAGTCACATTCCCATCTGGGGCTGTAGGATACAGAGGGCAGAGATTATCTCATCTGTGCCCTGGAGTGACAAGGGGGAGGAGGTGATACCCTTCGTTAGGGACGATAACACCCATGCCATGGTGTTCTGGAGAACAGGAGGATAGAAACCTTCTGGTTAGAGTAACTCCTTCAGGGTAAATCTTCTGGTAACTCCCATAATTATATCCCCATGCCAGGGAACGGGATACAAGGCCGGTGGGAGACTAAAGACCTTTTCATTAGAGCTTGGTCACCCTCACTATTAAGCTCCTGAAGAATGGGGTTTAGAGCAGGGGGGCCTAAAGACCTTAGGGGACATTAGTCACAAGATCACTTCCTTGTCTTGGACTGAGATGATACATGGGTAGGAGGAGAAAGGAGCTTCACAAGGAGCTTAGGGCGTGAATCTCTTCTGGTTGAACCTTTTATATAAATTAAAGGGGGGCTGGCTCATTCCTGTCTTCATGTTAACATTGTACATTCACATTTCCATTTGCATTCCAGGCCCAGGAGCCGGAAAATATGGCCGGCAGCCCTGCACTGGCATCAGGAATCATGACTTCACCATGTTCGCAGAACCAGCCTACACGATGCGTATAAAACACACGGAGAAAAGTGAGTTACAGACATGGAGCCAGATCCTCAGCCGGTGTGAACTGGTGTTGCTCCATTGACATCAGTGATTTACACCAGCTGAACATCTGGCCCACAGTTTCCTAGCATACAAAAGTCCAAAATGAGTTTGAAACTCCGTAGTCGGAGGGAAAGACAACCTGACTAAGCCTCAAAGGCCCATGGACTCAGCACCTCACCAGCGTGTGGACGGTCTTAGTCCCAAGTGTCCATGGACTGAGCACCTAACCTACAGAAGGTTACAGGATAAATGACATGTGCTACAATCCCTATGGGAGAAATGCATTGCTTCTTGGATGCCTCCTACCCAAATGGTAGCAGAGTGTAGGAGTGTTCATGTGGTGCTACCTGCCCAGGGACACAGATCCAGTCCATTTCTGGCACTGGTCAGGGACAAAATCTTCAGCATGAATTCATGTGGCTATCATGCCCAGCCCCTCTAGAATCCCAGTTCTAAGGGCTCTCAGGGAAGCTAGAGGAACCAAAAAAGTCGAACCAGTGCAAGATGGTGAGCTGAGGCTCAGATCTCTCAGCTGTAGCTTGTGAGCTGATACTTCCTGAACTGGATTCTTCTCCTTTCTCTTGTAGTCTTGGCTGACACAGTCAGTCCTGGTGCCTGCTTCGTAGACCCTCACCTCTCCCGTTTTGGGTGGTGGAAGCCATCGTCCTTTCGCATACAGAACCGAGAGAAGAGTCTAAGTGAGTAGCAGAAACATGGCTGGTCTGTTAGTGCAGTGCATTCCATTATGGTTAGGGTATGATGGACAGATAGATGAATGTAGTGTCACAGGTTACTTGGAACTCCTTAAAATTAAGTGAGGTACAGAACTCTGAGTTTTTCTGATCATGTCTGCACTGTGTGAGTATCTGCCCAGCACGCCCTAAGCCCACAAAGTGCTGTCCCAGCATGCAGTGGGCTAAGTGGGAAACCCAGAAGGTTTCTCTGGGGGACTTATCTTCTTTGGTTGTTCCAGTGTCTTGGGGAGGAATCTGGAGACTACGTCCCTAGGACAGTGCACCCATAGATACCTACAGTAACCCTGAGTGCTGGCATCACAGTTCCTGTCACACATGCTGCCTACCTCTGTCCTGGTGCTAATGGCAGCAACTCTCTCACCCCTCTGACTGGCTCCCACTCCCCTAGCCCCGTGTGAGCTTAATCAGGAGCACACCCATGCATCGGGAAAGAGCCCAGTTCAATGGGCTTTGGATCAGGCCCAGAACCAGCTGCTGCTCCACCTAGCAGCTGTTAACCAGGTGGGGGACTGTTTCCTTTTTAAAGCAGGTGAGGACGCAGGCTCCCCACCTGCTGCCATGGACTCTCTGGCTCTGAAAAGCTGCGGCTGCTGTGCTTCCCACCATACAAACCCTGGAAGGCAGTATGATGGGTTGAATCACAGAAACCCCCTTTGGAACTGCCAAGTGATGTGCCAAGACTACTTCTGCCCTTGCTTTTCCTGCCAGCTCGGGACCCCAGCACCCTGTCTTGTTGAGCCAGACACTCCCGTCTGCTCCAACACAGACCCAGGGTCTGAATTACTTGCCCCAAAGCTGCAGACTTAACTGAAAGCAGCTTACAGAAGTGTTCTTGTCTTTAACACTCAGATGCCCAACTCCCACTGGAGTCTAAACCCAAATAAATCCGTTTTACCCTGTATAAAGCTTATACAGGGTAAACTCATAAATTGTTCGCCCTCTATAACACTGGTACAGAGATATGCACAGCTGTTTTGCCCCCCCCCCCCCAGGTATTAATACATACTCTGGGTTAATTAATAAGTAAAAAGTGATTTTATTAAATACAGAAAGTAGGATTTAAGTGGTTCCAAGTAGTAACAGACAGAACAAAGTGAATTACCAAGCAAAATAAAATAAAACACACAAATCTAAGCCTAAAACAGTAATACAACCGAGTACAGATAAAATCTCACCCTGAAAGATGTTTCAATAAGTCTCTTTCACAGCCTTCCTAGTCTGGGCACAATCCTTTCCCCTGGTACAGTTCTTGTTCCAGCTCAGGTGGTAGCTAGGGGATTCCTCATGATGGCTCTCACTTTTCTCTGTTTCACCCACTTATATATCTTTTGCATAAGGCGGGAATCCTTTGTCCCTCTGGGTTCCCACCACCCCTTCTCAATGGAAAAGCACCTGGTTAAAGATGGATTCCAGTTCAGGTGACATGATCACATGTCATTGTAAGACTTCATTACCCACTTGCCAGCATGCACGTATACAGGAAGACTTACAGGTAAAACACACCCATCTGCAGTCAATTGTCCTG
Source organism: Trachemys scripta elegans (assembly GCF_013100865.1). Taxonomy (NCBI): domain Eukaryota; kingdom Metazoa; phylum Chordata; order Testudines; family Emydidae; genus Trachemys; species Trachemys scripta. Next base: position 48,434,405 of record NC_048307.1, read on the forward strand.
GTTGATGGGAGTCATCAAGATTCCAAACCACCATTAATGGCCCACACTTTGCATAATTACAGTAGGCCCTCAGAGTTATATTTCATATTTCTAGTTTCAGATACAAGAGTGGTACATTTATACAAATAGGATGATCACACTCAGTAGATTATAAGCTTTGTAATGATACCTTATAAGACACCTTTTGCATGAAGCATATTCCAGTTACATTAGCATATTTTCATAAAATCATATAGAGTCCAACGTCACAGGCAGCATGCATGGAACATGCTGAGAGTGTTCAGAACTAGTATCACACACACTCGCACCAGGAATAGTTAGTTACTCATTCATAATTTCTTGGCATCCGATAGCCCAAGCCCTCTGGGTGCTTTAGCAAAAAATAACTAACATATTGGATCCAAGCAGGCCAAATTCATATCCAGGGCAAGCTCATTACAGCATTGTGGAATCTGGCCCATTGAGTCTCACTGGGCCAGCTTCTCTGCTGGTGTGTATTAGCCTAGCTCCATTATGGAGCTACATTGGTTTACATTAGTGGAGGATCTGAGCCTGCATTACCTAACCTAGCTGGAATTCCGATGACATTTGCGAAGTCTCTCCACGCATGGGGATGAAGGAGCCAGAATGTAGTTAGACCTTCTAGGGACCATGGTGTTGCAGTGGGTAAATGCACTAGCCTGTCTTCTCTGCAGATGTGGGTTTCAATATGACATTGACTGCAACTTAAACAAGGTTGAAGGTCTCATCCTAGTCCTTAGCGGGCATTTGTTCTAGCATGATACCACCTAGGGTGACCAGATTACACAGGTGAAATATTGGGATGCGAGAGGGGAAGGGGGGCAAAAAAAAAAAAAAGCCAGTGGTGAGCAAAAAAAACCAAACAAACGTCCGGAGCGCCACACCCTCCTCTCCCCCCCCGCACCAGCATGCCTCCGTTCCGTCTCCACCTCCCCGCTCCCTCCAGTGGGAAAAAAAAAGAAAAAACAAAAACGGCCGCCAAAGCTCCACGCCCCGCCCCCAGCTTGCCTCCGCTCTGTCTCCACCTCCCCCCTCTCTCCATCGCTTGCACCGCCCTACAGCTGATCAGCCCAAGCCTGGGAGGGAGGGGGGAGGAGGAGGAATGCGGCGTGCTTGGGGAAGAGGCGGGGCCAGGGCAGGGATTTGGGGAGGGATCCAATGGTGCAGTGAGGGGGCGCGGCTGGGGGCGTGGGACCAGGGCGGGGATTTGTGGAGGGATCCAATGGGGGGAGGAGGAGGCGGAGTCTGGGCGGGGGGGGGGGGAGCGCAAGCCTGTGAGCAGAGGCAAAATATCAGGACAATTCGCGTCCCGACTGAAGATAGGTTGGGACGCGGGACAAATAAGCAAATATCGGGACAGTCCCGATAAAATCAGGACGTCTGGTCACCCTAATACCACCGGAGTTTATCAGCACTTCGGTATGTTCAGGAACACTCTGCACACCTTCAGTGCTGTTCAGGAATGGCCCACGGTACTGGAATAGCAGCTCAGAGAGAGGTGCATTGGTAGAGCTGTGGGAGACACAAGACTGGAAGAGCAACAGAATTATGTGAGCACTGTGGTGCGTTAGCGATGTTATTGGGGAGGACAGTCACTTACTAGCTGGGCTATTGGAACCAGGCTCCACATGCATTGCTACAGTTGCCAGTACTTCCCCCTGCTCTAACCAGGGCTATCAGCTTCTAACTTACAAGCTCCCAATTCACCTAATGTTTATTAAACAGATGCTCTGCAGAGTTTCCCAGGTGCCTTGTGCCTGTTTAACATCACACCCACCATTTGGTAGACAAGTGGGAAAGACCTTTACCCTCTCCTCTTGGGGAATTGGGGGCTGATCTGCAGCCCTTTCAGGTCAGTGGAAAGATTCCCATTGACTTCAATGGGCTTTGAATCAGACTCTAAGGTTTTGTTTTTTTAACATTATTTAGAGAGGGCAGATACGCCTTCTCCCATATGACCTCCACATCCTCTTTGGGAATCATGGGGCGAGGCAAGAAATGTATTTAATGGGAGGAAAAAAATTACATTGAGAAACTTCCCATAGATGCATATGCCCCTCCAGCCACTATCCAGGCTTACCAGACATATCTTGTTGGACAATTAGCAACAGCAACTCTAAACCTATGGCTTTCCTAAACACAGGAATTTGCCATCAAATAAAGTAAACTGGCAAAAATGCCATTATTACTAATTATACAATCAACAATAATAATAGTGCTGAGGAGCAGGACCAGGACCAGGTGCATAGACAAGGACTCTTGTTAGGTGCTCTACATATACAGAACCAACAGGTGGTCTCTGCCTCAAGGAGCTTACAATCTTAGTATATGTTATTTCAACTTGTGTTAGAGACACAGAGAGCGAGAGTGTGTGCTTCTACTCCCACCCCCGCAAACACATGTGGCTTGTTGACAGCAGTCACATCTGGAATTTTGTTGGCTGTATCCAGCTGCGTTCTCTGTCTCGGCTCAGGGAGCAGGTGATGGGAAACACTGTGGCTCTGTGTAGCCGTTAGAAGCAGCTGGGCAGATGTGCAAATCCCTGTAGGGTTTGGTTTATGCAGAGGAATGGGAAGGGATAATGGCAGGGGCCAATTTGGGTTGTTCAGTAAATCCAGAACACCTCATCTTCCTAAAGCTAGGGGACTTGGAGAGGTTGAGTATGTGGCTGTCTGAATGAACAGACAGCAACACCAGGGCAAACCACGTGGAAATAATGTCAAGGAATCCAAGAGGGTTATGTAGCTTTAGTTTCATAATCAAGAACTTTGGAGGTTAGCTATTGAATTAAAGATAAGCAACCATGAATTACAAGGCCATTGAAGAGTTTAGTGGTGATATCCTACACCACTACAGTATATTTGACAGTGGAGCCTTCTGTTATAATAACTATGGGGAGAGGACCTGAGATCCCTGTGCATGAGAATTGGCTGTCCCACATCCCAAAGCAATGGCTGACAACTCTGTCTCTGATGTCTTCAAATATTTGTGCCCACATGAGGGAGCAAGGCTGGTCTGCCGGGTAAGGCACAAAACTAGGTGCTGGGAGACTGGGGTTGAATTCCTGACTCTATCACAGACTTCCTGAGTGAGTCTGGCCAAGGCACTCAACCCCTCAGTTGCTCAATTTCCTGGCCTGTTAAATAGGCATCATAATGTTATGGCAGGTGGCCCTGTTACATATAGTCTTCCAAGTTCTTTATTGTTTAGCACGTGAACAAACATTTGGTCTTGTGAAGACATGCTGTGTGGTGTTAGTTTGGGGTGAGGCAAGGTTCTGTATGGAGGCAGCTTCTGGGGAGGGAGCCCTGTGAGCCACAGGGGAATTTGGTCTCTGATTATAGTCAGTTCCTGTGGCGGTTACCCTCTGAGAACTGGGCATAATGTGGGGCTGATTTTCCTGGATGAAGAGATTGCATGCCATTTGTGACCACCTCTGTTCCAGGACTGACAGAGCCCCCCCTCCCCCAAATCCATTTGGGCCAAAGACCAAATCTGAGGTAAGTTATCCCAAGAGTTTCAGCCAAGAGGCCTCCAACCCAGGGACCCAGAAGGCACAGGGAAAAATAGAACACCACAACTCATGATTGGGTAATTGAGGGATGCCTGTGAGTATGAGTCCAAGCCAAGGCTCTTGTCAGAATACAGCCTGCTGTTCTAGATGATATAATTTCCAGCTCCCCACAGAAACCACACAGTCCACAAGGGCACAGCTACTTCCCTGAGCATAACCCTGCAAAGAGGAAGCCAGATTATCTCACACCTTGATCGACATCCCGTCCAGAAAGCTTCGTCTACTCCTGTGCTGACAGTGCATGATGGTGTCTCCGGACACGAATATGCTTTTGGCCTGCAGGCAGATATGCCCTAAGTCGCGTTCTAGACACCCATCTGTCGTGTATGGTTTGGGATGTGGCAGCTGGTGTGCATTGATACAGAAATATAGGGGAGGGTATTGCTCACGTTCAACTTCTTCCTTGGCTCCATCTACCTGCATTCTCAGCTCCATCATTGTACCCTGCTGGCCCTCCTCCTTTTCCCTTCTGGACAGCCCTCCTGTCCTATCCCCTTATTTCCTTGCTGCACTTGGTCCCTGAACAGACCCCTTCTGGTGCTTAAACTCTGAAACCTGTCTCCACGTCATCCCAGCTGTACCCCACCAATTTATGTGTTTAGACTATAAACTATATAGTGCAGGGACTGTAATTTGTTTGCCTCATTTCCCTAAGGTCCTTCTAGGCTTGCAATGCTGTATACATGGCTAATAACAACAACATGCAAACCAAGCAGTGCAGGAGCTGAGGACCTTCTGGACCTAGTAAGGATCTGGTAGCTTGCTCAGAGGGCTTTTGCTAGGTTCTGGCCACTCCTATTGCTCTTAGCCCACTGCTGGGCATGTAGTCCTCCTTCCAGTTCAGTCTGGCATCAGATGGTACATCCTCTGCCCATTCCCAGCTGTCCAGGAGGAGAGGATGCCAACGCTGAAGGTTCTGTCCATGCTGCCAAAGGAGGTGAAGGATGTGCCACCATTGTGCTTGCTGATGTTCTCCCACCTCTGTCGTGTTATCTATTACATGACCCACTGTGTCTGTCCCAGCAAACCCTTTTGGGGGTTAATGATCTGACTTGCCAAGTGCACTGACTCATCTGGCCTGTGGCGCTTACTCACTGAGCCTCTTAAAGGTCAGTGCCAAAGGGCTGGGATGCCTGTTTAAGGCAGGGTGCACAAATTTGTCTCAGCCATTCACTCTGCACCTACAACAGTCACACCAGCACAGCATCCAGCCCTCAGTGTCTAATATGGGCCTTGTTTAGAACCGCCCCCCTCTCCCCCAGCTCTGCTCGATCTGGGGAGGTCAGTAGCAAGCAAGGCAGCCGAGCTGCAGGCCGGAGGGGTCACCAGGAGCGTGGAACTGTTCCTCAGGAGAAAACATGGCTCTTGCTGGAAGAGGCAATGAGGTGTGAAGATCCTGCTGCTGAAGTGAGCTGGGCATTCAGGGAGAAAGAGATGAAATCAGTTCCCTGGGGAAGTGAACAGAGGTGGTGGGCTCTGTGTAGAAGGGCTTTGAAGAGCGAAGATGAAGACAGGAGGTCCCCAAGGAGAATAGACTGAGGGGCCAGCACTAGAGCCCCTGGGGAGATGCTGATACCCGTAATGAGAGCAGTTAGTGGAGCGTCCCAGCTGGACCCAAGCAGCAATAGTTGCTCTGGTCCTTATTTAACCAACTGGCAGCCGGGGAGGATGCTGAGCAGAAAAGCCACCGTGGCCAGCATTGCTATTGCCTGTATTTCTATGCAACCGCTAGGGCCCAGAGAAACCTGAGCTACGTGGGCTGCTGCTTTAGCTTCTTCACTGACGAGTTCATCGTCCCAGTGGGGGGGGGCGAGGAAATAAACAGCAGCTCATGGCTTGTGCAGGTCGGGGCCTGGGAGCCCTTCTGTTCCCAGTGCATCAGTGTGTGGGAGAAGGGGACAGTCAGGGCTCTTCAAGAGCTCAGCAGCCTGGAGCCAGTTGACTCACTCACCACAAATGTCTCGGAGGGGCAGCCCATTCAGAGGGAGAGAGAAACAGAGGCGGCGAGCACAGTCTGGTCATGGCCTGTGTGAAGTGCTGTGTTTGGGAGCTCCCAGATAATGGTAATGAGGGAATGTTGCAACCCTGATGATTTCGCCCTGCCGGACACTCACCAGTCTGCTGTACTGGACCCCACCCTGGGGTTCACAGGCTCTTGGCTTGTTGGGGGTGAGTAGAGTTTAGGCATGTTTGTGGAAAAGAACAGGAGTACTTGTGGCACCTTAGAGACTAACAAATTTATCGGATCATAAGCTTTCGTGGGCTACAGCCCACTTCTTCAGATGCATAGAATGGAACACCACTAGCTGTCACCTTCAGCCCCCAACTAAAACCTCTCCAGTGCATCATCAAAGATCTACAACCTATCCTGAAAGATGATCCCTCACTCTCACAGATCTTGTGAGACAGACCTGTCCTCGCTTACAGACAACCCCCTAACCTGAAGCAAATACTCAGCAGCAACCACACATCACTGAACAAAAACACTAACCCAGGAACCTATCCTTGCAACAAAGCCCGATGCCAACTCTGTCCACATATCTATTCAAGTGACATCATCATAGGACCTAATCACATCAGCCATACCATCAGGGGCTCGTTCACCTGCACATCTACCAATGTGATATATGCCATCATGTGCCAGCAATGCCCCTCTGCCATGTATATTGGCCAAATTGGACAGTCTCTACGCAAAAGAATTAATGGACACAAATCTGACATCAGGAATCATAACACTCAAAAACCAGTAGGAGAACACTTTAACCTGTCTGGCCATTCAATGACAGACCTGCGGGTGGCAATTTTGCAACAGAAAAGCTTCAAAAACAGACTCCAATGAGAAACTGCTGAGCTGGAATTGATATGCAAACTAGATACTGTCAACTTAGGCTTGAATAGGGACTGGGAATGGCTGAGCCATTAAAAACATTGAATCTATCTCCCCTTGTAAGTATTCCCACACTTCTTATCAAACTGTCTGTACTAGGCTATCTTGATTATCACTTCAAAAGTTTTTTTCTCTTACTTAATTGGCCTCTCAGAGTTGGTAAGACAACTCCCACCTGTTCATGCTCTCTGTATGTGTATATATATATCTCCTTAATATATGTTCCATTCTATGCATCTGAAGAAGTGGGCTGTAGCCTACGAAAGCTTATGCTCAAATAAATTTGTTAGTCTCTAAGGTGCCACAAGTACTCCTGTTCTTTTTACACACACTTACTTTACTCATAGAAAAAGCACAAGAGATATAGAGATCTGTACAAACCTGCATCCCTCCTTCCAGTGTCCTCACCACTCTGAGAGCCGTTTGGGTTTTGGGGCACCCTTTTAGGGGTCCCAAGTCCTTCCTGCATCCCTCTCCTCCTGCTCAGTCTTCAGCTTCGGATCTCTCTCCTCTCCTTCTCTGAAGATGACTGGTGAGAGAGCTTCCTTTTATAAAGCTGCAGTCCCCTGTGTCAGATGACCATAATCAGTCACTTCAAGTCCCTTGTCAGGTGATCCATTGCTTGTTTACCATCTCACCTGGAAGGATGGGTTTCTCTGGGCGGTAGCTAGCTCATTGTCCAAGGTGCTTGCCTTTCAGCAGGAGGCCCTCCAGGTTAATGACCCTTGATTGCCCTGTATTGTCAACACTTCTTGGAATCCTAGTCCAAGACGGAGGCAAAGAGACAACAGGAAAGGTGCTGGACAGTCTCACAACCAAAATAGTGCTCACAAAACAAAATGGAGACATACACTACAAATATGGATTAAATCATCGTGGTGCAGACCTGTGAAAGGAGAGGAGACGATGGAGAGTCATGGGGTTATTTGTGTGGTCAAAGGAGGGTATATTGTTTCGGGCCTTCTTAGATGAGAGGTAGGAAGGTAAATCTGAGGCGCTCTAATAAGGATTTGCCTTGAGAATCTGCCCATGTGGCCATTAGAGGGGCCCAGGGAGAAGGCAGAGATGAATGAGGGTGATGAGCATTCAGGTTCCTGACTGCCACCTTGGCTCTGCAGGTAGGCGCTTGGAGAGTCACTCACTATGCTGGTCCCAGCTGTCCCTTGTCAAGCACCATGGGCAGAGGCAGGAGGCTTCCCTAAGGTTCAGGCTGCAATGGAACCAGGTGAGGATTGTACTGACCAAATCTTGCCCCCATTGCAGTCAATGGCAAGGATCCCATTGGCGTCAGTGAGACCAGGGCCTGGTCTGTTTCCTCTGACCCTCCTTCCATGCAAGCGGAGGTGCCAAGGGCCCTGCTGGCCCCTCCCTGAATCTGCTTGTGTTTGGGGTCATTTGGCAGGACCCTGTTTGACTGGTCACCTGGCCCAAGCCTCTCCGTGGCCTGCGCATTACGATGAAGATGGAATGAGGGCCGGGCTTCTGCTGCATAATAAACAGGGATTTGCCAGCAAACCCGTGTGTCCCTGGCCGTTGCCTCATTCCCACGGCCCACCTCAGCCTCATGCCCGTCTAGGCTGATGTGTCACTGCCCCGACCCCCTCGAACCTGCTCCATGGCGACGTTTACCCCAGAGGGAGAGCGGCAGGAGAGGGAGGTCTCTTACTGGGTTCCCTGGCAATAGACAGTAACGTGCCATCCGCTCTCTCTGGCCTCTGCAAGGCCCTTGCCTGCTCTGGCTTTTTCACTGTAATGCTGCAGGGCCCTGGGGCACTGGAACGGGCGTGAGAAAACCACAGCACAGAGAGTCGCCTAGGCCCCCACAAGGAGTGGAGAGCAGGGCTGCTGTGTGTCCCCTGGAGTCCCCACAGTCACTGCTCAGAGAGTAGGGCTGGGAATGTGCCATTTACCAACCCATCTCCTGAATGCCGTGGCATCAGGGCATGACGCTGGGCACCTGGCTACCCCCTCCAAGAATGGCCCTTGGCCCTGAGTGCAGGGACATGCACTGAAGGCAGAAAGGCCAGCCTGTGCCTGAAAACCACTTGTGCATGTGTGAGAAACACTGTGCAGCTGTTTGCCCCCCAGAGTAGCAGGGTGCAGAGCAATGTCGGAGGGGTCGGTATTGCCTGCTGGTGGTGCTCTCTGTCTGTGGAAAATCCAACACACTGAGATGGTTTCTTCAGGAAAGCATCAATAACGTGTACAATGAAACAGCCCTGGCTGATTGGTTAATGCCCCAGTGACTCCTCCAAGGGTTGGAGCAGCCCCTGCACCCAGGAAGGCTGCAGTTACCTTGAGCCCTAAGGCAGTGCCTGGACCCTCTTGGTCTGAAGTCCCAGATCCATGTCTTTGGAACAGCTCCTCTTTGTGAGCTGGAAATGGAGTTGTCCCAAGTGGTGTCTCCTCCTCTCCTTGGCGCAGGCCCCTTTCCCTTCCACTAGAGCCAGAACAGTGGGCTGCTCCCAGGGATCAGCACACCTTTGGGCGGGCCCCTGCGCTATATAGTGAGGGGACTTGCTTGGTGGTGACTCTCTATTGACTAAAGGGCATGTAGTATCTTCTTGGTTAGCCAGCATATGAGGAGATATTTGACTTGTATCATGGATGGAGCTCTCATTGATTTCAGTGGGAGCTGGGCAGAATCCTTTATGGGTCCCACGGAACACAAAGGGTGGGATTAGATTTCTTAGTGCATCTAAACTCTTGTGCATGGGGTTGGGGTAGTACAGGAGTGCATTGTCTTCTGGGCTTCTAAAATTGCTTTTGGACACGTGAGTCTCATTGAAAATGTGTTCTAAAGGGAATCACATGTAAACACTGATGGCAGCATGAGATTTTCTTGGAGTCCCCAGGTGTTTGTGTATTAGCTGTCTCCTGCCACCTGATACTATAATTTGCCTCTGTAGGGGGGTGATCATCCACTCCTGCCCTAAAGGGCTTGAAATCAGTCCTGGGAGAGGGCTGTGGCTGGGGACAAGCAGCCCAGGCTGATTGGGAAAGCAGCCTCAGCTGTGGCCACGCCCCAATCAGGGCCCAGCTGGCCATTATAAGAGGGCAGTGGGCTAGAAGGAGACAGATGCTCCCTCTGCTGTTAGAGGGAGAAGGGCCTGGCTGCTGGGGAGTGTACCTGGGTACCTAAGGTCAAGCAGGGCTGGGGAAAGGCAAGAGGAGCTGGGGAGCTCTGGCCTGGAAACCCCCCAGGCTGCAGGCCTAGTGGAAGGCCAACGGGGTACTGGAGTTGCAGGGGGCAGCCCATGAGTAGGCAGAGGCAGCAGGTCCAAACCCCCCTTGCCTATGATGAGTGGCTTATATACTGCAGTCTGCCCCAGTGAATGGGGACTAGATGGAGACTGGGCAGTAGCCAAAGACTGAGGCAAGGTGGGGATAGGGGGTGGGGGTTCCCCTGGAAGGGGGAGACCCTGAGACTGTGGGGTTACTGCCCGGGGCAGCACCCCAGTAGAAAGGGGCACCTAGGTCCATGAGGGATATGGGGGCCCAGCGGCAGCAAGATGTCGGCCTGCAGAGGGTGCTCCAAAGCAGGAAAAAGAGCTAATTCCCAGGATGCCAGCAGGAGGTGCCCCAGGGATGAGTCTCGGACCGTTATAGCCTCATTTAAGGGGATCTAGAGGGCATGAATCCAATGAGAAGGCAGAGTGCTGGTGCAGCAATGGGGAAAGGGGATGGGACTACTATGGGAAAGACAGGACAAGAGAGAGACCAGACTGTACCAGAAGCTGTTGCAGGTAACACAACATCTGACAAAGCCCTGTGGCAACTAACTGTGATTTAATGGTTGAAAATGTCATTCAAACATTGAAATATGTGAGTTTTGCCCAGTGCTAGGCAGCGTGAAGGCAAGTGATCTTAAACACTTTGGGCTAGATCCTCGGTGTAAATGGGTATAATGCCATTGAATGAAATGGAGCTGCACCGATTTAGACCAGTTGAGGGCCTGGACTGATTCTCAGGGCTGATGCACAATGCAGATTAACCTTTTGTGGGTCTGGTGCCAAACATATTTGTGGGCCCCCCATGTAGTCATTATGGACCCCTTCTGAGGGTGGGCCTGGTGTGGCGGCACCATTGGCGCCATAGTACTGAATCTCAGAGAAATTTTTCATTTTGATCACACACCTCTGCTTAACTATATGTATTGCCATACCCAGCTTCCTCAGCCCCCAGTTTTTCTCATTGAGCTGTACACCCATACGGGTTTACCAGTGTCCACAGTGAGCAGAACTTTCATAATGATAAGGGAAACTCCCCACAGATTTTATCTCCTTCCTCATTCAGACATTCTGTAGTCATGTCTCCAGTACCACCCTGTCACCAGTCACTGTACGTGGTTCTGGTCTCAGCTCAATAAAGTTCCACAGTCAGCAGAAACCTGATCACTTCTGACAAATTCCTCCCCCAGCACCCATCCTGCCATTTGAGCAAGCCACTTGCAAACATCATTTCTCCAACCCTTGCTCAGTGAGCACTTAGCTCCTGGAAACCTGCAGTTCAGGGCCGGCTTTAGCAAGAGCGGGGCCCAATTCCTGGGGGCGGGGCTTACTGCAAGCCCTGCCCCCAGGAATCGAGCCGCACTCCGGCCGTGTTCGCTGGGCTTGGGTCCGGCCCAGAGCCCCTTGGCAGCCAGAGCCGAGCCACGGGGGCCGGGCCGGGGGCCGGACCCGAAGCCATGCCGCGGGGGCTGGGCTGGGTCAGGCCGGGGGCCGGACCCGAAGCCGTGCCACGGGGGCCGGGCCGGGGGCCGGAGCCGGGCGACTGGAGCCAGGCCGGGCTGGGGGCTGGAGCCAAAGCCGCGCCGCAGGGGGGGGCTGGAGCCGAAGCTGCGCCGCGGGGGCCGGGCCGGGCGACTGGAGCCGCGCCACGGGGGCCGGGCCGGGGGCCAGCCCCAAAGCCGCGCCGCGGGGGCCGGGCCGGGCGACTGGAGCCGCGCCACGGGGGCCGGGCCGGGGGCTGGACCCGAAGCCGCACTGCGGGCCGGAGCCACGCCGCGGGTTGGGCCGGAGCCATGCCGCGGGCCGGCGCACTCGGCCGGAACCGGGGCCGGACTAGGCTGTGCCTCCCCAGAGCCCTCCTCGCGCCCCCCACCACCCCAGGTTATCTAGTACTGCCTGCCCGCCCCTGCTTCTTTTCAGACTTCCCGCGAACCTCTGATTCGCGGGAAGCAGGGGCGGGGGAGGAGCAGGGGGCGGAGCGGGGAGGGGAGGAGGGGGAAATGAGCTGGGGGCGGGGTGGAGAGCTGCGGCGCGGGGCCCTCTTGGCGCGGGGCCCAATTCAGCTGAATCGGCCTAAAGCCGGCCCTGCTGCAGTTACCAGCCTTCTTTTTCCCTCTGCTCCCATCTATGTGCTATTCCACTACCTGATCACCGACACCTCTCCCCATGCTTGTTTCCCTTCTACCTTGAATGTGCTCCCCAGACAGCTGGTCCTATTCTCCCCCTGCAAACCTGACCTGCTTCCACTTTCCCTGCTCCCCTTGACATTCCTGTCCTACTGGTGACCTCTGTTTCTTATGGTTAACTCCAGTTTCTTTATCTGCTCCTAGCTTAATGGCCCCCAGTAGTCACAGAGCCACCATGGGACCAATTGCCAGAGGCCAGCCTTTGACAGGTGCACCTACTAGCTGTGGGAGGGGTGGCAATTCCAAGAGTGAGCATGCTTGAATCTTGCAATGGTGGCACTAGGGACTCTCAATCCTCAGTTAAGCAGCTGTTGTCTCTGCAGTTAGGTGCTTCCCTACTCTAGGCCAAGTCTTTAAGATGCCCATCACCAGCAGCAGGGCCCCCCAATTCCTATGTCCCCAACAGCTAACACATAGTAGTGAAGAAGATGCAGCCTGGATGTTTTCCAAGGCTGGGGTGGCTGGAAATTCCCCATCCCTGAGCAGCAGCTCTGCAACAAGCTCACACAACCCCGCTCTGCTGTGGGACCGGTACTCTGTGAAGACAGTGGAGTTACCCCATGTTTCCACCCAAAGCCTGTTGAAGTCGGTGGGAGTCTTTTCATTGTCTTTAATGGGCTGTGTATAGAAGCAAAGGAGCTAATTCTAGATTCTAGGAGTACAGTCCATTCTAAAACTATGGTGCACTGGTTTACTATTGTAAACAGGAGGGACTCATGTTACCTAGTGAATAATCAACACCTGCAACACTTAACTTTTTCTGAGAGGCCTCCCACCCAATTACTAAATGTAAACCTGCTTAGCTTACAAGGTTTGAAAATACCAGGTGGTATGGTTACAAAAGCAAGGTGCTTCTGAATACAGTAGAAATTTTGGATGTGCACAGAATGGTTCCTGCATGGTTACAGAACTGCAGTAAAGTGGAACGATTTTCAGTTTGTGTGATTGGAGGATATCTGGATCCATATTGTGAGACTGTCCCACATAATAAGGAAAAGTTGAGGTGCCTTTGCTGTTCTTTTGTTCCACTCTTCGTTTCTGTGGGGAACTTGCCAATGCAATATTACTGTCATCTTCTTTTTAAACAAACAAAACTAAAAACCAAAAACCAATAATGGTTGTTGAAAATAGCAATTCCGGTCCTAGTTAGGATTGGGAAGAGCCAGCATTTGTTGCTCAATTTTATCCTACTTTTTCTACAGCAAATTACAGTGGATCAGTATTTGATTTGGGAGAAATGAAGTAACAGAGTCCAAACTGAACTTGAGAGCTCCTGAACTTTGAGGGTGTTCAAAACTGGAAAGGAGGTGCTACATTCCCTTTCTGAATATTAGATAAATCTGGAAAGGAAAAGCCAATTTCTGCTTCTGTGTCTCAGAAGTGGAAATGGAGTCACATCCTCCTGTGTGCCTGGTACTGTACCTAACGCTGCCCAGGTCCTCTGGTAAAGCCTTCCCTCTCTTACTTATCATTTTAACTTTTCCTGGTGGGGTCCACATACCTCCCTTGCTAGGCTTCAGATAGAGGCACATTGTCCATTCATTCCACCCAATTCCTTCTTTGGGGGCTGCCAGCCAAGGAAGTCTTCTGAGGGTGATATCTGGGCCAAAGCCTTCTACTCCTTGTGCATACATGTTCCCCATTCACAGTACCACCCTCTTCTAGCAGCCAACTCTCCATTCACAGCAAGCCAGTACATTGGGTCTCACCAGCTCTGGCAGCTTCCCCACTCCCTCCCCCTCTCTTCCTGTTGATAGCTGCCAAGGGAATGCTGGGAAATGTAGTTCCTTCCCTGCTCCAGGGCTGACTCTCCAGGCAGGGAGCTGGCCAAGGAACTACTGCTCCCAAGGTCCCCTGGGCTCTCGACTCCCAGGCTGGATCCCTGTAGGCAGAGCATGGGAGTTGGAGCCTCCATGCCTGTCTCTGGGCATGGTGTGGGTGATACAATGTGGCAGGGCCCTGGTGCAGTGTACAGTATATCCCGGGGGGTAGGTGTTCTCTGGGGCTGGAGACTGGGCGCCATGGTACCCAGGGTGCTGCTCCTTGACCTCCCTCACGGCCTCTTGCAGTGCTGCGGTAGAGGAGGAAGTGGGTGTTAGGGGCCCCTTCTGAGTGTGGGCCCGGCGCCATGGAGCCATTGGCACCCTGGTAAACCTGGTACTGCATAATGCCCTCCCCTGTTAGCATCCCACCCCACAGCTCTACGAATGCACCCTGACTGCTGGTCCCCCATGTACAGCTCTGCCAATCCACCTCACTTCTGTCCTCGCCATTTCCCCAGGCCAGAGACACTCTAGTAAGACAGAAACTCTTTTGAAATGCAAGCCACGTTTGAAGTGAGGTCTGCAGTGGCCAAAGGCCTGTTGCATGACCCCACAATGGGCACCAGCCTACATCTCAGGGTGCAGCCAGCTTCAGAAGTAGGCAGAATCCAACTCTACCATAGTAACGTTGATCCCAAACTGCCTCTTGGCTCCCAGGTTTGATGAGCACACCTGCCCCGAATGAATACCACACAGAGAAGGTACATCCGCAGGGGGAACCCTACGCACCGGCTTATTCCTTGGCCGACCGCACTCGCTACCGTGAGAATGATCCCAACCCAGCTCCCAATGCCTATACCCTCCCAGGGATGCTGGGACCCGGACTTCCCATCAAGCCATCTGCCCCCTGCTACAGCATGGCCTCCAAAATGGATATGTGGAGCAACACAGAGGAGCTGGCAAGAGTCCCTGGCCCAGCATCCTTTGTTGTGCCTGAACCGAATGTCTACTTGCACCGGCAACCTGCCTACAGCATGTGGAGAAAGTACAAGTTCGTAAGGGACTCTACTCCAGGGCCGGCAGACTACAAGACTGGCCGTGTCACCATCACGAAGCCGAGGGCCCCGGATTTCAGCCTGGGGATCCGTCACTCCGAGTACCTCACCCCCTTGGTTATTGATGTTATGGAGTGAATCAGGCCACTACTCTGGGCTGTGGGGCTGTTCTTACCCTTAGGCCCCCAAGCTGGGCCATGACCATGTGACACCAGCACACCACTGCATGTTAGCCCTAGCAGTTACAGCACACTTGAGGCCTGATTCAAAGTCCTGCAAAGTCAACGGGAAGACTGCTGTTTATTTCAGTGAGCTATGGATCTGGCTCTTGGCTTGAGACTTTCTGACTTCTGTCTGGGAGGTTCACAGTGCAATATGACTGCACTTGCCCACTGCTACTCCCCATCCTGGGCCCTCGCCCCTCCCCCGCACGTGACTGAATGGTTCACTCCTTTGTTTTATTTTTAAAATAAATCAATAAAGCCTGTTAATTTTTAGCCTGGTTTTAGGGCGTATCGGGTGAGGAGTTGAGCTGTGATGTTCCAATATTATCGGGGTTTCCAGCCCCTCCCAGGCGCAGCATTGGTCAAATAAGGAAACCCATCGTTAAAGCCAGATAAATATTGATCGATGTATTTTTAAAGGAGCTGGTTCCCGACATGCTTGGAGCAGAGAGCTGCTGTGTGACCAAAGGATCCCCTGTGGGCAGGGCACACACATGCTCTCTGGGTGGTTAGGTGGCACACAGGAGACTGTCTTTTGCACAGCACGGGCTCCGTTCTCTCCTGCATTCCAGCTTTGCTCAGAGAGGCCCTGTAAGGGAGACAGTTAAAGTTCCCTGATTCAGCAGCTCTGGGGGGTACTTTGACTTATGCCCCTGAGGTACTTTATGCCAGTGGAGAATTAGCATATCAGAGCTCTGCCCCACTATACCATCAGCCTGCTCCCAACCTGTCTCCCTTCCTGGCATGTCCCCTACGCTGGGGTGGAGGGGCGGCTATTGCAGAAGCCGCTCTGCCAGCTCCCCTGGCTTTATGCCTGCCGGGGGTTCCCCTACACCAGAGAATCCTCTGCTGGCCATTTCTGGCTGGAGACCGTCCTCTTGGCACCCCCAAGCAGTGATGTTGCACAGCACAGAATGTGTCCTGAGTCAGTCATGCCCTAGACCCTTCTGCAGGAGCCTCCTGCTGGTTTTCTGATGTCACTGACACCTGCAGAGAGGCCAGGGACCAAGTGGGCAGGTCACAGAGCCTCTCTGAAGGGGAGTTCCTCCATGTCAGGCTGCAGGCCATCTGGTGGGGAAGGGAGGGAGCACTCTGAGGGGAGCTTGTACTGCCAACTCCCAGGCCTGTGGTGTTTATTCTGGGCATAATGAGGTGCCTCCAATCTCCAGCACTGTGCCAGGCCACCATGGAATCCACTAGCCACACCAAAACCTCTCTCCTAGGTCTCTGTTTGCACGCAGTCAGTTGGGGCCCTTGCTCAATGATCTATTTTTGGTGCGGTTGGGAGTGGTAATTAACAAGCAAGGCATGAGCCAAGTGTATTATTAAGGAACAACTACAGCAGGTGACATGTCAGAACCAAACAGCACATCCTGCTCATTGCCTGACCAAGGTAAAGGCCAGGCGAGTGCAGGACATCTTGTTGTGCCTGCAATCCACAGGGAGCACAGGCTAGGTGGAGCGGGGGTTGGTTTTGTAGTGGGGACCGGTGGACGGTGCTAAGTTAACACAGGGCATCAATGGATACATTCGTGGGGAGGGGACATTTGAGAGCCTCCTTGAGAGAGACACCAGCCCTGCATCCTGGGTGAGTCAGCTGAAATCACTTACCTGGTACAAAGGCCAGCCTATCTGATCTAGTGCCAACATTCTCGTTCCCTACCATGGGCCTGAGCAAGAGCCCATTGAAGTCACTGAAAGACTCCCATTGAGACCTGTGCTCTGCATCTGGGAATTGAGGACAACACGAGCTGATGAGTAGGACAGACTGGGAGGTCAGCTTGTTGAGGAGAGAATGCACTACAGCCGGGTAGAAGGAAAGTGGGTGGGGATTAGGTGCCAGAGGCTCAGAAAGGGCTGCTATGTCTGAGCTGAGATGTGTACGTAAGCAGGTGTGTATACAGTGCATGTATGTACCTATAATGACCCTGCCAGCTTGGCTTTGAACCTCAGATTGCCAGCACTAAAAACATGACCCTCTACAACTTGAGCTAAAGGAGCAACTCCCTCACCTGACAGTAATAGTGGGCTCGTATCCTCGTATGTGGGCCAGCTGCTAACCAGGATACAGCGATTTCTGTGTGTTAGTGGGGTTGCACACACAGTGTGCATGTTGAGATCAGGGTCAGCTTTGGAGCTGTACACCCATTACACTGGCAGAGGACGGCCCGATGATTGACGTCTGGCCAAGGAGGCTGTGCTAGCAGGGAAGTGTGCTAGACCAAAGCTCTCAATGGCAAGGTGCTAACATGGTTCCTGCACCCAGGGCCTAAAACTAATGACAGCAACAGATAGAAGGCCTGATCCTGAGCAGGGCTGAGGAGCGCCTCCTGCCAAGTGCTGAGCACCACTGCAGGAGCTGCTGGCACTCAGCACCTGACAGGATTGGGCCCCAGCTCCTTGGGCCTGACGCCCCGTTTGCCCTGCACTTTGCCCAGTCATTTGCACCAGGGGAAATGGGATAAAATACTACCGACTGAGAATAGCAGTGATTTGTACTGGGGGGAATGTCTGCTCAGGTTGCAGTGAAATGGATACAGCTGGAGGTGTTGGTGCAGACCAGGTGACTTGTTTGCCTGGGAGAGAGAGACAAAGGATGGAGGAGGGGCAATGGGCAGGTCTGAAGTTGGGCTGCTGGAAGCGGGTCAGCTTCCTGGTTTGGGACTCAGAGGGGAGGACCAGGGCCTTGGATTATTTCCCTCTCCCCAAGATGGATTTTACTGAACATTCCTGATTTCTATGCTAACAAGATCTGTTCCACGCTGTATTCCCAACAACTAATAAGACTTCTGTTTTACAATGCCGCTGAGAATCACTTCTGACTGTGAAATTGGGGTGCATGGCCTGTTGGGGGCATGTAAGGCTTCTCCAGGTGTTCCATCTAGGTGGACTTGAGGGGAGCCCACGGTGTGAACAGGGGGCTGAATGCTCCAAGGTAGGACTCAGGAAGTGCCAAAGCCGAGCAGGCTTCTTGCCCTGGTGAAAGTGTGTCCTAAGGAGAGACCAGAGCCGTAACTAGGTATTTTTGCGCCCAAGGTAAGAATATAAAATTGCGCCCTCCCCCAGGGCCGGCAATTCGGCAGCGGGTCCCTCAGTCCCTCTTGGAGAGGCCTGCCGCCGAATTGCTGCCGAAGAGTGAATGAAGTGGCGGCGGTAGAGCCTGTGATTGGGGGGGGGGGGCGTCTAACTCATGATTTTTGACTGCTTGGGCTGGTAATGTTGCTTCCAAGATGGTCTTTGGTTCCAGTCCAGTTCCAATCCAGAGAGGGATTCACAGGTTAAGAGAGGAGGGAGGTGCTGGATATCAGCAGTGGCCACTAGTGATTAGCATGTGTCCTGAGAATGCTGGGAGTTCAGGTTTGCAGGGTAGGATCAGGGGTGGCAGGTTTGTAGAAATTTTGGTGGTGCCCAGAACCCGCCCCCACCCGCCCAAGGCTCTGGGAGAGAGTTTGGGTGAGGGAGGAAGTCTGGGGTGCAGGCCCTAGGCTGGGGCAGGAGATTGGGGTGCAGGCTCTGGGAGGGAGTTTGGGGATGGGAGGGGTGCAGAGGAATGGGGTGCAGGGGTGAAGGCAGTGGGTTGTGGCTGCAGATGAGAGGTTTGGGGTGTGGGAGGGGCTCAGGGTGAGAGTAGGAGTGTCGGGGGTGAGGGCTCTGGCTGGGAATGGGAGGTTTGGGGTGTGGGAGAGGCTCAGGGCTGGGGCAGAGGGTCAGGGTGCGGGGGGATGAGGGCTCTGGCTGGGACTGGGGATAAGGTGTTTGGGGTGCTGGAGGGGCTTGGGCAGAGGGTTGGGGGTGCAGTGGGGGGGTGAAAGCTCTGACTGGGGGTGTGGGCTCTGGAGTGGGGAAGGGCTGGGGATGAGTTTGGGGTGCAGACAGGCTGCTCCGGGACAGGGGCCAGAGAGGAGGACTCCCCCCAGCCCTTTCCCTGCCGGTAGCAGCAAGCTCTGGGGGAGGAGCCCCCCTTTCCTGCCCCCCCAGCAGCACACTCACCCCCACCACTGTCACTGCATGTGCTCCTAGGGCCTCTCTCAGGTCCAGGAATCTCCCTCGCCTCCCACATGGTGGGTGCCAGTGCTGCATGCGCCTCCTCCCCTGCTGTTGCCCCTGACTGTAGCCTCACTAGGGGTGAGGGATGGGGCTGCCTCCTTGCCCAGCATGGGGCAGAAGCGGTGACCGCGGGCGGGCGGGGGGGGGGCGGTGCTGCTGGAGGGTCCTGCTGGAAAAGGGAAGGTTCTGAGGCTCAGTCTGCCCTGGCAAAGGAGATGGGGGGGCACTAGGACCCTGCGGCAGCAGTTGTTGCAGGGAGGCAGCATGGAGCTGCTCTGCTCCAGGCCGGGAGCCGGGGGGGGGGGGGGGGGGGAGAGGGGGGGGGGGGGGGGGCGGGGGGGGGGGGGGGGGGGGGGGGGCGGGGGACACTGGGGGCGGCGGGGAATCACCTGGGTTGTAAATATCTCTGTGCCTGCCAGCAGGTTTTTTTTTCCTCTCCACCACTTTCTGCGCCCTCCAGACGTTGTGTGCCCGAAGCAAGTGCCTCACTCGCCTCGCCCTTGTTAGGGCACTGGGAGAGACACACTGCACCAGAGTCCTGGCTGAGCTTCAGTCAGAGCACCGAGACTGGGACTCCATGGAGGAGCGAGCCTCTAGAATTTTACTGACGAGATCTGAGCTGTCCTCCAGGAGATGGCAGCATCGCACCGTGGTTTTCCTGAAGCTTCGGCTAGCTCCCTGCCTCCCCTCCCTGTCTCAGTGCATCTTGAAAAGGCTGCATTGAGGGCTTTAAGAAGAGCGTGCAGATGCCACCAGTACCCTCTTCTAATTATCAATGGGGCTGAGGCTGTGCGATCAGAGTCGCAGGAAGGGTGTCTAACCCCCTTGCATGCTTCAGCAGGGCCAGTATTTCCTTCTGCATGTGAATGCTGCCAGCTCACAGTAAGGTTAGAGAAAGCCTGACGCTGCCTCTACCTCCCATCTAGATGTAAGGCTCAAGACCTATGCATCTTCCTTTCCCCCTCTCCCCCACTATTTCCTTCTGGCTCACCTGCAGTGCTGGGCCTTGTATACAGCCCCCCACTACCAGGGGACCCTCACCTGGGCTTAAGCATCCTCCATTGCCTTTGCCTCGAGGCGCTCATTTAAATGATTCCAATATCTCTGCACTACAGAGCAAGAGCCTGTGATTAGTGTGGGTGACAAATGGTTCGGGAGGGCTGGAGAGAAGCCAATAGGGACGCCAGAGGACAATACCATGTCTGCCCTGGAGGCAGAGAGTGTGCAACCTGGCTCTCTGACCAAGCAAGACTGAGCAAGCTGCAGCCATGCCCTCCCAAGGAGCCGGAGCTGATGTTACCAGGATGAACTGGTGGTGAGCAGCTGCAGCTGCTGTGTTTATGGGCTAGTAGATTAAAACAGAAATCAAGGGTGAGGCTGATCTGGGGTTGCAGGTTTTATATCTCCATTTGGCAGTCGGTGACCATTTTGCATGGTTCAGTAGTTAGGGGCAACGCAGTGGGACTCAGATCTGGGTTCTAGCCCCAGTTCAGCCACTGGCTTGCATGTGCCCACTCTGTACCTCAGTTTCCCCTTCACCTTTTGCCTAGTAAGCTCTTTGGAGCAGGGCCTGTACCTCACTATGCTTACAGCCTGTATACTATGTACAGCCCCTAGCGCAATGGAGATCTCAGTTCAGCCTTCTAGGTGCTATAATGATAAACAAAACACATCTTGGGAGCTGAATTTTATGAACGGATTTGACTCTATTCGAAGTGCCTCTCTATGCACTAGGCACCTGTGCGGACATTAAAACCGGAGCAAAGGGCTAAATATCCCTCAGAAAATGCACTCTGCCTGCCAAGCCAGTTTACAGCATAGCCCACTTCCTCACACCCTGAGCCCATATAACTGCTGCAAGCTCCATCATCAAGAGCAACCCGCTACAGCGAAGGCCCTTGGCCCATCCTTCAGGGGAAAGCCTGGGGGTATGTCTAGACAGCAGCCATGAGAGCGGTACACCTGTAGCTCTGCTGTTACACTGCTGTAGCATCGTAGATAGTGGAGACACTTCCTAAAGCTATGGAAGGGGTTTTTCTGATGGTGCAGCTAATCCACCTCTCTGAGAGCTGGCAGCTAAGTGGATGGAAGAATTTTTTCATCGGTAGTTTTAAGTGTAGACCAGGCCTGGGAGACTGGATGGGACCAGATGCCCTCAGCTAACAGAGCTGAGCTCTGGCCAAGAGAGTTCTAGAGTCAAGGGCATCTTACAGAAAATACTGTACTCTTCCAAGCCGGGTGCTGGGATGCTGAGCGCCTCCACTGAGCACGGTCCCTTGGGTAGCCAGAGCCCCAAGCCAGGACTGAATTCCACACATCAGAAGCAAATTGCTGCGCTGTGGTGCAGTGCGCTCGGAGCAACAAGCATCACTCAGGAAGCAGGCAGCCATTGTCTGCCCTGGCTGGCGTTTTCACCCCACGTGGGGCGCCTTGCAGAGTCCTGGCACCAAGAGGCAGCAGCTCAGAGGAAAGGTTCATGCTTCCCACCATGCACAGCTGAAGGACAGCAGGCCGGGCCACTACTACTGTCTGGATACCCCAGGGTTTGGACATGCCCCCAAATTGCGACTGTATGTAACCCTGGGCAAGCTCTCCTTCTGCTGTGCCCCCCCCAGTTTCCTCTCCCAGCCCACAGCCTCACATCAGCCTTACCCAGTCTGAGAGGAATCCAGACAGCTCTCTTCCATGTGCCACTTTCATACATGAGCTGGGTGTGCCATCAGCATTCCAATGGCACCCCAGTCCAGCCCGTCTCACTAATGCTGCTTAAGGCCTTGATAGACACCAAAATGGAAGGGAGACAAAATAGAGCCCTGTGGCACCCTGCCTTCGAGTACGTCTGGGGAGTGCCCTCTTGGATCACTGAGAGCTACGCTGGAGTGACTCTTTGCCCCAGCTAGGGACTACAGCCCAATCCCCACCATCAGTGGTATGAAGGCAGCTGAGGGATCTAATAGAATCATCAGGGCTGCTTGAGCTTCATCCATCTCCAGCAGGAGATCATTAGTGCAACTAAAGCCGTTTCTTTACCATGCCTAGGGCTGAAAGCTCCTAGCCCCCTGGAGTGTGATAGCAGGTGTGGGGGCGACACACATGACATTGATCCATCCCCGGCCCCAGAAGATGCCAGTTCAATTACCAAGTGATGGCAGGGCTTGGGGCTGGAAACCATCTTCCCCTGGTTGGCTGGTGCCGATTTAGCTGTGAAATGGCCAAGTAGCACCAGTGAGAAGTGAGCTAAATACAGATTGATGGGCTGGGATTGTAAGTTGGTGATGAATGAGAGATCAAGGCAGATGCTGATGGACAAGTGACCTTTCCCCGCGATGCACTGGGTCTGCGAGCTTCTGCCATGTCACTGTGCTCTGCAAAGGGGTTGTCCTGCAGGGGTTGAATGCCACAGGCGGCGGCGGCCATACAGCATGGTGGTGAGTAGATTTCTGTTATAGGCAACAGATGCGGGTGTGATTGCTGCCATCCATCATGGGGGAACAGAGGAGAGAGGGAGGGTGGCATGAAGGAGTAAGAGAGGGTGGTAGAAGGGAAGTATGGTGGGAGTGAAAGAAAGGCGGATAAGAGATTTGGAGAGAAAAGCAAAGAGAGGGATGGATGGAAAAGAACGAAAGGGAAAGAGAGCAGGGGGAGATGAGAGAGAAGTAAAAAGGACTGAAAGGGAAGGAAGAAAAGAGAAGCAGGCAGGGAGAAAAAAGGGATGACTCATCCGTTCATGTCTCTGAGCTCATTAAACCAAGCTCCATGCAATGTACTGTGCAGGAGCCTTGTGGATAAGGCCTGTGCACTGGCAGTGCTGGCTGGCTGGCTTGGGCATTAAAGATCTCCCAGCACTTTCTGTGGGTTTGCCCCAGCCCTCTTGGCCAAAGTGTCCTCCTCATTCCTGCGCTTCTGTGCCATGAGCTGGTCAGCTGCTGACTTCCCAGCCCAGAGGGGGCTGTATTTCAGTGGCACGGTGCATGGAGATGTTTGCAGTGTGCCTCTGGATGCCAAGGAATCTAGAGTCATGAAACAATAATACCAGTTACAATTTTCCTCACAAATCCACGCCGAAAAGATCAACCAGTGTCCTCTGCACAGGATCATCCCACAGACTGCAGGGCAGAGACCCTCCCAGTGATCAGTACCTGACTTCACAAAGACTCCCATTGATATCAATGGGGCAAAGTCCTAGTCAGTGTGAATACGAGTGTCAGAACCTGTCCCTTAGTTAATCTCCACCTTCTGAGTTTCACAGGTGAACTCAGGGAAGGAGCAGAGGGATGCTGGCAGAGCTGGCCCTACTGCAGAGCACTGGATAGGGGCAGGGGTCAGTGTACAGATGGCTTTCCCTTTGCAAATGTCCTCTCGGCTGCTGAGAACAAGATTTTACTCTTTAGTTATATCCACATACGTTTGGCTTGACAAATGTCACAGACTTTTACATGGAAAGTGGATTGCTGGGTCCTGTGTTGCTTACTCTCTTTCCTTGATATGAAGAGTGTGAAGTCCGGTCCCTTTAAGCCACTCCCGCTGCTACCCTGACTGCTTGCTACTGGGTCCGCAGGGTATAGAACAGCTGGATGCGTCTTCACTCCATTGGTGTGGCGAAGGCATGAACATTGCACCAGAAATAAACCGTTTCGCCCTGCCACTGGTGCCTCTGACTCCTGCTGGATGAGGCTGGGACCTCATCCATGGGCAGGCTTCCTTCTGCATGCCCTACTGTGACCTATGCTAAGACTGCTCCCATTGTGACTGGCGTACTTGGGAGCTTCTCACAGACAGGGCTCCTGTACCATTGCCTGCAGTGGGCCAGACCTCAGCTGGGGTAAACTGGCGCAGCTCCACTGACTTGCCATGGGAGTGAATGGAGCTACGCTGATTTACACCAGAGGGAATCTGGCTGGTTCCTCTCCTGCATGGAGAAGCTGGGACTTGAGCACCTCACAAAGTCAAGGCTCATGTACCAGGCCCTTCAGCGACCCCTGCTGGGAGAGACCGGGAATGGAGTAGCTATGATTTCTCCCAAAGCCAGCATTCCTACAACATTATCCACTGTGACTCCAGCCAGAAGACTCTGTGATTGAAGAAGCTTAGTCATAGAGAAGCTCTGACACCGTAGCAGAGAGGGATGACAAGAGCTGCTGGTTCAGAGGACTCTGTCCATCTCTGGGTTCTTATACCCAGCCCCTCATCTGGATGAAAAGTGAAATGCTGAAAAAGACCTAAGGATGGATCTGGGCAACTATTTAAATGTGAGTGTGATAAAAAAACCAAGGCAGAAGGCTTCAAGTCACAGAACAGGGAGGTTATAGGTTCTACTGTCTGTGCAGCTGTGATGTGACCTGATCTGGAAAGATGTGTTCAGTTCTGGATACTTCATTATTTGAAAGATATTGACAGATTGGAAGGGAGTTTGGAAAAGTGTGACAAAGATGAAAGCTTTTGATGCTGTGATGTATGAAGCACAGCCTCATGGGGGATGTGGGGGGAAACCCCAATTGTGGAACATTAAAACCAATCTAGACAAAAAACTGGAAGAGGTAGAGTAGGGAACAACCCTGCATTGCCCCCAGGGAGGGGAGTCGGGGGGCCGGGGGGGCTCATAGATCTGCTCCACTCCTGAGTTCTGTGACTGCTTCCAGACACACCCAGAACATTGCTAGCACCCAGTGGTGCAGATAGCAAGCAGGAGTGGGCCCAGCAGGCAGCATTCACGGACAGCTCTCACCAATGCCAGTATTCTCTGCTCGTTATGGGGCCTCCAGTCCTGAGCTGCTGAGCTTGAAGTCCTTGGTATCAGCCAGGTGTACTGCAACCACCTGAGATTGGAACAGCCCTAGCCCCACTAGGAGACTCCAGCCATGGTGAGGGGTAGTGCCCCATGCAGTACGTCAGGCCTCACTACACAGGAGTGACACTACTGCTGGCGTTGGCTCTGTCAGTTCCTAATGACCAGTTCCCCCTGTGAGCACATTATCAGATCCTGTAGGCAAGCCAATAGATCAGCACACGCATTGCCGCCATGTCTTTTGTGAAGTGAAGAGTCTCACTCCTATAGCCTGGAGTTGCCTTAGCCGGGCTGGGTCTGCGCCCTCCCACGCCCCAATCTGTTCATCACAAGCCACTGCATTCACAGCAGAGCCCCTGCAAAGTGCCGCCACCAGGGCTGGTTTCCTGGCTGTGCGCACTTGGAGCAAGCACCCAGGGGCTCCATGCTTCCTTGGCGAGTAATTATTCTTCTGATTGCTCCCCGACGGAGGCCCATTTAAAATGCATAACTAAATAAATACACACGCACACACATAAACCGAGCCTCCCTGATTTACTGCCTCGCTCCCGTTTTATTTTGTTTTGTAGCTTCTGTGAATTCTGTGCACCTGAGCAATTTTAAAAGCCCATTCCAGCAGGGCTCCAAGTCATGCTTTTCACTCCTGTCAGACAGAAGCAGCCTGCTGCTGTTCAGAGCATGTGTGCCCACACATACACCCCCCCACACACACACACTTGTGCATGCACATGCATACACCTCATGCATACACATACAGTCATACACACAGATGTGCACACACACCTAGACATATAACTCCTCGTATATACACATGAACATATTTCCCCCCCCCACACGCATGCATCCAATTTCGCACATGCACACACACACAGACAGAGTTTTGAGCTGATTTCCAAAGGTGCTGAGCACCCCTAACTCGTCACTGGCTTGAATGGGATTTGTGGGTGCTCAGGCCCGTGGAGACATCAGTTCCCTTTCACTGGCTGCTCCCCGCACCCTCTCATTATTGTCAGTATCATTATTTCCACTTCCCTCAGTACGTCCCAGAAGAACAGCAGTCCGGGGGCGGGGGCGGAGGCAGGGGCGGGGGCAGAGGAGATGGGGGGCTGGCCATATTCCATGCATCCCTGCCCCAGTGCGGTTCACTGTGTGTCTGGAGGAGTCTCACTCCTGGAGTGCTGCTCGGCAAGCGCAGCAGGTGGTGTGTGCTGCAGAAATGAAAAGCTGGGGTGGGGTTGGGGGGGGTGGGGAGAGCAGGAACAGCCACAGCAGCCTGTCTGGAGCTGCTTAGCCAGCGGGTGTCGTTTAGAGTCTCAAATCAACCTCTGCCCCGTCCCCTCTCTGCTTTCTTAACTCCCCTTGTGTTCTGCTGCCTTTCCCCACTCAGCTCCCAAGAGCTCTGCTCTCTCCCCTTCTGCGTCTCCTCTCTGCTCTCCTTGACTCACACGGACAGCCCCAGAAGCAGAGGGTCTGCAGAGTCCCTCATGGTCGAGCTGAGCTGGGACTCGAGTGTCTGACATAGCTGGAACTGTCTTTAGTCCCTGTTGGGTTGGGCACCGGCAATCTTTGCAGATCAGCCTTTGGTTCTTTGACGAGATCTGAGTTGTCCATTGCTTAACTTAGAAGCACAAGCGGTACCATTGAAGTTAATGGGGAGTGCTTGAAGTTAAGCAGGTGCATAAGTGATTTGCTGGATTGGGGCCTTAATACTGGCTCATGTGACTTGGGACCCGCAAGTATTTAAGGCAAACTCTCAACACTTACCCGGATGCTTTGAGATCTAGTGCTAAATATGCCACACTGCTATGTGGGAAATTAGTTTCTGCCACTCCCACCGGTTGGAGCCTTCAGAACTCCACACGTCTTGAGATGGTAGGACCAAATTCAGACCTACTGTTAACTGGTGTGATTCTGGATTTGCACCAGTTTACACCAGATGTAACCTTCACAGCATCGGTGGGCTCAGAAAGGAGGTCCTTTCTCCACTCTTTGCCTAGAAAGACTGTGGCAGGGATGGGGGCTTGAGTGAGGGTGAATGAGAAGAGTTTGGGGGCTCCATTAGGGAAGAGGAGAACTCCTCAGAAAGGGGAAGAGGCCCATGTTTCCTGCATACCGCTATCTAGTGCTCATGTGTGAATTTCATGTCTCAGGTCTTTCATTCTTCCTTACTTCCTCCTGGCCTCCTTTGATGCACATCCAACTCACTCAGCTATGCTCTTTGCTGAAGTCACATCCCCTCTAAACCTCTTCAGTCAACACAAGAATCACCCTACATGGATCAAACCATCGCTCCACGTAGTCCAGAACCCAGGCTCTGCAGTGACCAATGCCAGATACTTCAGAGGAAAGTGACTCTTCATCCCACAATGCACCTACCCAATCAAATGTGCAATGTTCAACATAGAGGCAAAATTCCTTCCTGACCCCAGCAGACCCTGAAGCATGATTCTGCTTATGTTTTAGCTGGTGAACTGATTCACTGATCAAAGTGAAGGTCCTGTTTCATTGTGGCAGATGAAAACAGAACTGGGAGTCAGCATATCTGGGTTTAATTTCTGTCTTGGCCACAGATTTTCCCAGGTGACCCAAGTTACTTAATCTTTTTGTGCCTCAGTTTCCCAATCAGTAAAATCAAAATAATAACAAACTCCCTTATCACTCAGGGATGCTACAAGGCTTAATTACTGCATGCAAAGCTGTTTGAGCTCCTTGCATGGGATGAACTGGAGAAGCACAACGTATTATCAATAGTTTTCAGACATGGTTAAGCTATTTTGGGCTGGTACAAGAAAAGACAGAACAATGGATAACATCCTCTCCAAAAATTGATCATGTTAAATGCTGTGACAGCCTCCCCCCGCCCCTGAGCCAAGGTACATTCGAGTTAGCAGGTGGTTTTCAGATACTCAGCAAGAGAGAAGAAATATTTGATAGCAGATATGAGATCATGCCTAATGCAGATCTGCTTTCTTCCTTCCTTACAAATTACACCCAAGTTTTAATTGGAAGAGAAGAAAAATAAATAAATAACTGAACTGAAACACAAACTTCCCCCTCTCTTTCCCAAACTCCTGGTGTCATTGTTTTTTCCCTGCTCAGGCTTCACTGGTGAATTTCTCTCTCCGCAGCGGGACCCATCTGTCTTCTAGCAGATTAGAAAGATGTCACTTTGCCGACAGAGTCATTTATCATGGAGGCTGGAGAAATTAGCGAAGTCCAGGCAGTGCGGCCGGGTGGGAGAAATTGGGCATAACCCAATGGTTTACTAAAGGGTTCTGGAGATTTCACTCCTCCCCCCCGCCAACCACTCTGGCTGGGAGAGTGAAAGGTCATTTATGTTTTGTGCATTACTGTGTCCTGACAAGAAAAAACATCTTGAACAAGGCTACTGATAAAGAATCCTTTTGCCAGCAGGGCTTTCTCTTGAAAAGAAGGATGGTGTGAGTGGGAGCAGGGATTTGATGCTCGACCCCCAGTGCCGTTAAAACTTGTGGCAAAGCTCTCCTTGGTTTCAGTGGGAACAGGGTTGGGTCCTTGGGTGGAGGCAGGGGGAGTCTCACTTGCTCTCTGCCAAGATGCCTTTTCCCCCAGCCCCAAGAGACCCACCTTGGGCTCTGTCCCCCTCAGCATCCTTTGGGAGCACAGTTATCTCAGAGGGTTGCGGATGGAGAGGTGGTCTTCGTGATAGCCAGGCCTAGCTCACTAAGGGCCTGGTGGAGGTGAGACTGGCTTAAAAATCATGAAATTTAAAACAAACAAACAAAAATCCCTCACACTAAATGGGTGTTTAAAAGGATGTGCTTGCCCTGTAGCAACCCTTGCTGGCCAAGTGTGACTCTGCAGTCCCTGCCTCAGTTTCCCCTTCTCTCAGGGCCTTAAGAACTTCACACAGGCTTGTGGCCCATAACAATGCCCCTTCTTGGGGTCTGGTTTAATAACATAAATTCAAAAAATAAAACCTCTTCTGCCCCAGTCTCACACTGGGATAACCCCTCCTTGAGTGGGTCACCTGGCCCTCCTCATTCTCCCTACCTGCGGAGGTGAGTTAAGTTTACCACAGGTGATCTGAATCCCATCTCCCCTCAGCCACCCCGTGACAATGGGGTTTTTTCTCCTTTACCTTCTGAGCCTTTAGGCTGCACTTGTTTCACATTTTCAAGCTTTTCTCCTCCACTGTGAGGGCTAGAAATGGACTGTTTATATAAAAGCTGAAATTCTTCTACACTCTCTTAATTCCAGCAGCTGGGGCTTTAAGAACTCTCCTAAATATCACTGGACTTGTAAAATTGTGAGCGTTGACCACACTGTCCTTCCTTTAATATCCGAGAGTTGAATTCATTGGGTCTCCTGATTTGAGGTGTAAAAGCTCTGCAGTTGGATCACAGATTCCCAGCAGCTCCACAATATCACGCAGTAAGTTGGAGGGTTCAAAAATGGTTAAATGGATAGGCATTTACACCGGATGGGTTAAATCCTGCCCTTGGTGGGCAGGGATTGCTCTGTTTTTTGCCGCCCCAAGCACGGCAGTTAGGCGGCCTTCAGTGGCGCGCCTGCAGACGGTCTGTGGTCACGCAGATTCGACGGCATTTCTGCGGGTGATCTGCGAGTCCCGCGGCTTCGGCGTACCTGCCGCCGAATTGCCGCCGAAACCGCGGGACCAGCGGACCTCCCGCGGGCATGCCACCGAAGGCTGCCTGACTGCCGCCCTCACACTGACCAGCAGGCTGCCCCCCGCGGCTTGCCACCCCAGGCACGCGTTTACTGCGTTGGTGCCTGGAGCCGCCCCTGTTGGTGGGAGGGGTAGGTGAACGTCTTCAGGCAAAGAGCTGCTGCAGTTCAGCACCATTGTCCCCCTGTAATCTCCATTGCCAGTTCCTACCTAGAGCCTTCTTGTGTGCGTATAAACAAGTCAGTCGGCGTGAGAAAGAGAGGTGCAAGGGAAGGGGAGCGATCAGAATTTGCCAAATGGACATGTAACAAAACCCAGGAAGGGGAGAAATGTTATTTCCCAGCCTTGGAGACTGAGGGTTGCAAACAAATGGAGAGTAAAACCACAAATTAAACCAATAAAAATTACTTGACAATGGCCCGTTTAAGCACCATAGATCTTAATTTTACTAGGGTTTATTTTCTGGAAAAGAAAATCCAAAGGGAGGCACGTTCTATGAAACCTGCCCGTCAGCTGCATGCTTGGATCTGGGTCCTACTTTTCAGCTTGGGGTTGGCTCTGCAGCGTTTTGTTACTTCCAATTTCATCAAAGCGCCCTCTCCTGGTGAGAGAGGAGAATGCAGTCTGCTAGATGGTCCGCTAGAAGCCAGCACTAGAGCCAAGCATCTGGTACAGGTGGGACGCCAGTACCAGGATGATGGAGGGCAACGTGAACTATTTCACTACGTTAATTAATAGCTTCTTGTTAGCTAGGAATCTGGAGGCTGCTGTGTTTCCCCATCCATCCTGCTGGCCACCTTCAATGTAACCTTTCCTTGAGATCCCTGGGATAGTATGTCAGCCAGTGGTAATGATGGACAAAGTTTCCTAAAGTTCCGTGCCGCTAATATTTAGGTGCCCAGTTTGACACACCTTGGGCCTGGTTATCAGAGGTGATGAACGTCTCCATCTCCCATTGACTTCCATTGGTTTTGGAGGTGCTCAGCGCCTCTGGGAATCAGGCCTATAAGTGTCTAGCACTCAAAAAACAAGGCACCCAAAGCCATGGCTACTTTTGAAAATGTTGGCCTACTAGTAACCTCTCCTAGTGGTCATTATTTAACAATCCCAAGTAATGGATAGGGGATTTCATCACTGGTCCACTAGGGAGGTCATAAAAAAGTCTGGCCACTGAGCATCCATTGTACTGAATCCATCCATCCATCCAGAGACCAGCGCCAGTCCCCTTAGTATCTAGTCACTTATTCCTGGCTAAGATCCTACCCATCCGAATTAAATGGAACTAAGTGGTCTGAGCAGCAGAGGGAAGGGGGCAGAATTCTACGGCCCAAGAGTAGTGAGTAGTTCCTCTCCTCCCATCACTGCTTCCTCTCCGCTCCCAGCAGCCCCCACTGATATTTTATTCTCTTCATCTCTGTCGTGTCCCTGCGCTAATCTTCAGCCTCATTGCTCCACCATTCTTGACATTGTGGCTCTTTCCAACACCATCTGTCTTGCTCTTTTGCATCACAATCGGCCTGCAGCTGCTGAGTCGCAGATACTGTATGTCCTGCTCCCGCCCTTTGCATTCATTGTAATTGTGTTCTGCGGCTAGGGGCCTGATAGTACACTGGCTTTAAGGCAGGCAGCCCTCGTATTCTGAGCTGGGAACTGACAAAGTGGAGGAAATTATTGCTCTTGATATCTGCCAGGGGAGCGCTGAAGAATGTTTTATCCATATAGGGTGAAATTTGCCCTTGTGCAGAGGACCTGGCCAATGCCTATGTATCCCTTAAACCCCACTGTTCTGTGCTTGGATGAAAGGGCATCTCTTCTGCTGGGATAGTCTCTGGGGAGCCCTGATCCCTGCCCTGTAGCACCTTTGGCTCCTTCTAGCAGCATAAAGGGGCTGATGGACAATGAACGGGGTCCATTATTTTCAGAGCACTTCCAGGCACTCTCTTGGGACTGTCTTTGTACGGTGCCTAGTGCAACGGGGTCCTGGGCCAGGACAGGGGCTGCGAGGCACTCTGGTAATACAATGAATGATAATAGCGTGTGTGTGTGTGGGAGGGAAGTTCCAGGGCACTGGCTGAAGAGCCAGTGTTTTTAACTGGGCTTTCAAAAGTTTACAAATGTTGAGATTTCAACAAAAAAATTTGACACCAAGAAATTTAGATCAACCTTTTAAATGGCTAAAAAAAATCTCCCCAGAAAATGATCAGGGGAGGTTTTCATAAAAAAAAAAAGATATCTTTGGTGAAAAATGTCATCGAAAGGTGAAAATTTGGCCAAATTCAGCTCTAGTACCAAGGCGGGTGAACCCTCAGCAGGCCCATTTTGATGCAGTCTGTGGTATGTTGCGGCCCCCCGCAACTCCCCCGAAAAAGCCCTTGTGAAGAGAATGGTCAGAATAAGCCCCGAGGCCCTGAGAGAAGGGTCTGTGACATACAGGAGTGCCATGGCTCAGGAGGCAGCCTGGCAGGCAGTGCGTCACTGCACCAATGATAATAAGAGTAATATTAAAAACGTCACTTAGAGTTGCAGGTCCCTCGATTCGGGGCGTCAGGGTCATGCTCCTCCCTTTCTGCCCATTGCCGTGCTCAATCTCATGCGTGCACCTCCCCATTCACGGCTGCACCAGCGCTCGCCAAGCCGCTGGGGGAACTGTCAGCTGGTGACAAGGTACAAATAGAGCCATTTCCTGAAAAAAATGTCCTCCCCGGTATATTTCTTCTCAACTTGTCACTGCTGTCGCGTGGCTGAACCGCTTGCAAAGCAGGGCAAATGCACGGGCCTCCTGGATTGGCCTGGCACATGACAGCGAGCGAGTGAGGGGTCCTAGAGAAAGATGGGTGGATAGATAGAGAGAGAAAAGGAGAAAAGAAAGCCCCCCTAGACAGATGAAAACAACTATGCATCCGAAGAAGTGAGGTTTTTACTCACGAAAGCTTATGCCCAAATAATTCTGTTAGTCTTTAAGGTGCCACCAGACTCCTTGTTGTTTTTGTAGATACAGACTAACACGGCTACCCCCTGATACTAGACAGATGAAAGATTTCTCTTCACAGGAGGAGGATCCCTCTGAAGAGTTTGACATCTGGAGACAGTTCGTCCTCGGGACTGAACTTCCCACAGCAAATACAAATGTTAAAATAAAACTGACCCAAATAATCCCCTAAAGAAAATCAAAATAACCAGCACTCAAATACTCCCTCCTTGGCAGCAGGAAAAACCCAGCATTGTGTCTCACTCCTG
The DNA here is from genome assembly GCF_013100865.1 of Trachemys scripta elegans. NCBI lineage: Eukaryota > Metazoa > Chordata > Testudines > Emydidae > Trachemys > Trachemys scripta. Next base: position 48,467,083 of record NC_048307.1, read on the forward strand.
CCGAGGCTTTTCTCCAGAGGGCATCTGTGAAAAGAAAAAAAACCTTGTTGCAGCCCTCATGAAAAAAGCAGATGTGACTGTATCCAGGGGCAGCCCACTCTTCTGCAACCAGCAGGGCTGGGAAGGAGAGGAAGGAAGGAGATGCCACACAGAAAAAAAAAAAGGATGTTCAGTACACAGCAACCACCCACAGATCAGCTGTTCGGCAGCAAGTGGGAGGCGCTTGGGGTGGGGGCAGAGCAGGGGCAGGAAGAGGTGGAGTGAGGGTGGGACCTCAGGGGAGGGGGCAGAGCGGGAAAAATGAAAGTCAGTGCCTGTGCACTCTCCCTCCTACACTCCCAGGGGCTATGAGACCATGCCACCGGATCTCTGATAGCCCATCAGTGCTGCCCAGCCCCTATTGCTGGCCCCACCAGTACTGCTTTCCAGAAGTGGGTATAAGAAATATAGCAGCACTACAGACTCAAGCGAACAGAAGATACACATGATGGGCCCCCATACATCAGAAGGTACCAGCTTCTTTGCCTGGATCCAAATTGTCTTCATGCCCCCTACACCCTGACCCCGGCACGATCTGCATGGCAGGGCCCTGATGCTGCAGGAATCCCAAGAGGGGCCATTTGGCATGTGAAGGATCCTGTCCATGCCCACCAAATGACAGTAGGACTCTTTGACCTTTATAATTTGGGGAGGCCCAGAGCCATCGAAGCTACAATAGGGGCTTGAGAGAATCCCCCCTTTCTGCCTTGAACAGGTGGAGACAATGAGTATCACCCAGTAGAACAGAAGCTGCACACAAAGACATGGCATCTGCCTCACTGGTCCCATGAGAACAAGGGGAAATCAGCTTGTGAATTGCCTCTCCAATTCTGCTGCCTAAGTGGGGTGGATGCAAGGAATCAGACCGAGCTGCTAAAGCTATAGTGGATGCCCCAAAAGCACAAGGTCCCAAGCAGCTGCTTGTCTGCTTGGTCTTCAGGCTGGATCTGGTTAGATCCTCTGACAATGGAGGATGTGGGGAATCTGACTGGTGAAATCTAGCACCTAACAGTTGATGTGTCACCATGAAGAGGGAAGTCCACCCCCCACCCCACGTGTAGTGTCCATTACTTTCAACAGATGAAAATTCATGATCCTTAATGAGTTGGCTAATTCCACGTGTCAGAGACACATCACAATTCATTATGACGCAGATAAAATAATTGTTTCTGTTTTGCAGATCTGAGCTGACTGTCACATTCACTAAAGTGTCCAAGTTAATAATGGGAATTTCTCACCACCTCGCATCATTAATAAATGGGGATGCATCAAGATAGGGGCAGGCACATCACTAATACTATGCAGAAATACATGGGCCGGATTGGTACCAGCCCCGTGAACGCATGCCCAGGCTGGAGGCACAAATATAGTGGTGAAAAGTGCATGCATGCTGAACACAGACTGGGGCTGGGGCAGTGAAGAGTGGTGTTTTGCACTGAGTGGTTCTAGTTTTAAAACATTTTCAGTGAACTTAGTGCTGAGTTGACAGATGGTTGTTATTAGTTATATGATTAGATTATACAGTCGAGCTTGGTGTCTCATTGTGCAAGGTGCTTTACAAGCCCATGATGAGAGATAGTCCCTGCCCTGAAAAGCTTAACTCTAAATAGCCAAAACAGACTAAGGATTGGAGGAAGGAAGTACCATTAGCCCCATTTTATAGGTGGGGAACTTGAGCCCCGGAGAGATGAAGGGCAGAGTTTCCCCAAGAGTTTGGTTTGCATCCGAAGAAGTGAGGTTTTTACCCACGAAAGCTTATGCCCAAATAAATCTGTTAGTCTTTAAGGTGCCACCAGACTCCTTGTTGTTTTTGTAGAATCAGGGCCATATTTTCCAAAGAACTCAGCAAACAAAAATAAGTATTTCTTCACACAATACACAGTCAACCTGTGGACTCTTTGACAGGGGATGTTGTGAAGGCCAAGACTAAAACAGGGCGCAAAAAAGATCTAGATTAGTTCATGGAGGATAGGTCCATCAATGGCTATTAGCCAGGACAGGGATGGGGTCCCTCGCCTCTGTTTGCCAGAAGTTGGGAATGGGCGACAGGGGATGGATCACTTAGAATCATAAAATCATAGAAGATTAGGGTTGGAAGAAACCTCAGGAGGTCATCTAGTCCAACCCCCTGCTCAAAGCAGGACTAACCCCAACTAAATCATCCCAGCCAGAGCTTTGTCAAGCTGGGCCTTAAAAACCTCTAAGGATGGAGAATCCACCACCTCCCTAGGTAACCCATTCCAGGGCTTCACCAGTCTCCTAGTGAAATAGTTTCCCCTAATATCCAACCTAGACCTCCCCCACTGCAACTTGAGACCATTGCTTCTTGTTCTGTCATCTGACATCACTGAGAACAGCCTAGCTCCATCCTCTTTGGAACTCCCCTTCAGGAAGTTGAAGGCTGCTATCAAATCCCCCCTCACTCTTCTCTTCTGCAGACTAAATAAGCCCAGTTCCCTCAGCCTCTCCTCACAAGTCATGTTACCCAGCTCCCTAATCATTTTCATTGCCCTCTGCTGGATTCTCTCCAATTTGTCCACATCCTTTCTGTAGTGGGGGCCGCAAAACTGGACGCAATACTCCAGATGTGGCCTCACCAGTGCCGAATAGAGGGGAATAATCACTTCCTTCGATCTGCTAGCAATGCTCCTACTAATACAGCCCAATATGCCATTGGCCTTCTTGGCAACAAGGGCACACTGCTGACTCATAGCCAGCTTCTCGTCAGCTGTAACCCCTAGGTCCTTTTCTGCAGAGCTGTCGCTTAGCTAGTCGGTCCCCAGCCTGTAGCAGTGCATGGGATTCTTCTGTCCTAAGTGCCTAACCCCTGGGGCACTCTGCTTGATACCGACTGCCAACTAGACATCGAGCCATTGATCACTACCCATTGAGCCCAATGATCTAGCCAGCTTTCTAGCTACCTTATAGTCCATTCATCCATTCCATACTTCTTTAACTTGCTGGCAAAAATACTGTGGGAGACTGTATCAAAAGCTTTGCTAAAGTCTAGGTATATCACGTTCACCGCTTTCCCCATATCCACAGAGCCAGTTATCTCGTCATAGAAGGCAATCAGGTTGGTGAGGCATGACTTGCCCTTGGTGAATCCATGTTGACTGTTCCTGATCACCTTCCTCTCCTCCGCATGCTTCAAAATGGATTCCTTTAGGACCTGCTGCATGATTTTTCCAGGGACTCAGGGGAGGCTGACTGGTCTGTAGTTCCCCAGCTTCTGCTTCTTCCCTGTTAAAAAGATGGGCACTACATTTGCCTTTTTCCAATCATCTGGGACCTCCCCCCGATTGCCACGAGTTTTCAAAGATAATGGCCAATGGCTCTGCAATCACATCAGCACCCTAGGATTCATTAGATCTGGACCATGGACTTGTGCACCTCCAGCGTTTCTAAATAGTCCTTAACCTGTTCTTTCACCACTGCTCACCTCCTCCCCGTACTGTGTTGCCCAGGACAGCAGGGTGGGAGCTGATATTGTCTGTGAAGACCGAGGCAAAAAAAGCATTGAGTACTTCACATTTTTCACATCATCTGTCACTAGGTTGTCTCCCGCATTCAGTAAGGATCCCACACTTTTCCTGACCTTCTTCTTGTGGCTAACATACCTGTAGAAACCCTTCTTATTACCCTTCATATCCCTTGCTTACTGCAACTAAAGTTGTGCTTTGGCCTTCCTGATTACATCCCTGCATGGTCAAGCAATATTTTTATACTCCTCCCTAGTCATCTGTCCAAGTTTCCACTTCTTGTAAGCTTCCTTTTTGTGTTTAAGCTCACCAAAGATTTCTCTGTTAAGCCAAGCTGGCTGCCTGCCATATTTGCTTTTCTTTCTGCACATCCGGATGGTTTGTTCCTGCACCCTCAATAAGGCTTCTTTAAAATACAGCCAACTCTCCTGGATTCCCCCCCCCCCTCATATTAGCCTTCTTGGCAACAAGGGCACACTTCTGCCCACCAGTTCCCTGAGGGAGTCTAAGTCTGCTTTTCTGAAATCCAGGGTCTGTATTCTGCTGCTCTCCTTTCTTCCTTTTGTCAGGATCCTGAACTCGACCATCTCATGGTCACTGCTGCCCAGGTTGCCACCCACTTCTACTTCCCCTACCAATTCTTCCCTGTTTGTGAGCAGCAGGTCAAGAGGAGAATGGCCCCTCGTTGGTTCCTCCAGCACTTGCACCAGGAAGTTGTCCCCAACACTCTCCAAAAACTTCCTGGATTGTCTGTGCACTGTTGTATTGCTCTCCCAGCAGATGTCAGGGCGATTGAAGTCCCCCAAGAGAACCAGGGCCTGCGATCCAGCAACTTCTGTTAGTTGTCCGAAGAAAGCCTCATCTACCTCATCCTCCTGGTCTGGTGGTCTATAGCAGACGCCCACCATGACATCACCCTTGTTGCTCTCGCCTCTAAACTTAACCCAGACTCTCAACAGGCTTTTCTCTAGTTTCCTACTGGAGCTCTGAGCAATCATACTGCTCTCTCTTACATACATTGCAATTCCTCCACCTTTCCCCCGCTGCCTGTCCTTCCTGAACAGTTTATACCCATCCAGGACAGTGCCCATCATGTGAGTTACCCCACCAAGTCTCTGTTATTCCAATCACATCATAGTTCCTTAACTATACCAGGATTTCCAATTCTTCCTGCTTGTTTCCCAGGCCTCTTGCATTCATGTACAGGCACCTAAGATAACTAGCTGATTGCCCTACTTTCTCAGTATGAATCAGGAGGCCTCCCCTGTTGCACCCTCCTCCTTGTGTTTCCTCCCGGTATAGCACTTCCCCACTTACCTCAGGGCTTAGGTCTCCATCCCCTGTGAACCTAGTTTAAAGCCCTCCTCACTAGGTTAGAAAGCCTGCTTGCAAAGATGTTCTTCCCTCTTTTCATTAGATGGATCCCATCTCTTCCTAGAAATTCTTCTTCCTGGAACAACATCCCATGGTCAAAGAATCCAAAGCCCTCTCTCCGACACCACCTGCACAACCACACATTTACTTCCACAATTTGATGTTCCCTACCCGGGCCTTTTCCTTCAACAGAGAGGATGGACAAGAACATGACTTGCGCCTCAAACTCCTTTATCCTTCTTTCCAGAGCCACATAGTCTGTAGTGTCCCGCTCAAGGTCATTCTTGGCAGTATCATTGGTGCTCATGTGGAGAAGTAGGAAGGGGGCTTGATCAGTCTCGGCAGACACGCCGTCACATCCTGATTTCTAGCTCCAGGCAAGCAGCACACTTCTTGAGTTTCCCAGTCTGGATGGTAGATGGTTGACTTGATGATTGACTGTTCTGTTCATTCCCTCTGAAGCACATGGCATTGGCCACTGTTGGACTACAGGATGCTGAGCTAGATGGACCTTTGGTCTGACCAAGTATGGCCGTTCTTATGTCAGGTACTGGAGCTCTTTGGAAAATCCACCTGTAAGTGTCACAAGGGGATTCGATGGGTATGGAGAGCTTTTGAAAATCTGGCCTTGGGCTCTTTTGAAAAAGTCAGCCCCAATTAATGTACTCTGAGTCACACAAGAAGCTTGTGGTAGAACCAGGAATTGAACTTAGAGCCTCAAGCCACTGTCTGAAGCATACAATCAGCCTCCCTCACCACTAACATCTTCGGTTTAGTCACAACACAGAGACAGCAGCAGTAGAAACTCCCCACACACTGCCCACCCAGCCTGTCATAAACTTGACTTGACCTAGGGGTTAGAAAATAGTGTCTTCTCCAGGGCTCATTCAGCTGTTCTTCAGCTATTCTTGGTGCAGCACAAACAGCTGGGCTCTTTGCGCTGCCCCCACCCCCAGGAAGTAATTGACAGAGGAAAGGGAGCAGTGAAGGGAGCCCGGTGCAATTGGTGCTCTGCCCTGCCAAGTCCGGGATCCCCCATCGCACTGGGGAGCAGCAAGGGCTGTGGGGGAGCTGCAGGCTGCCCCACTGGCATCTCTGGTCCAAGAGCAGCAGGGTGGGGTTGCAAAGGGAGTCCCCACTGGCTGGCCTATGCCCTGAGGAAGGAGCTGCAGACAGCAGCCCACAGTCTCCCCCTTTGCCACTCAAACAGGACAAAGTAGCCCTAACTGGCCACTGGGAATCCTCTGGTGTAGAAGAGCTAGCGTAAAGAGATGTGGTCAGCTCCTACAGCAACTGCCCCCCACTGCTGGGTGGGGCCAGGACAGCGCTTGCCTGCCCTCTGCTGATTCACAGCTGGCGTACAGTCCTGCAGAGGCCACCGACGGCTGGTGTGAGTTAGAGCAGCCCCAGACCTGCCCTAACTCACACTGATGAGCTGGCGCATGTGCACCATGAGAAACGAGGTGATGTGCCTTGCTCCCTGCCGGCCTGCCTGCCCCCTCCTGAATGGAGCATATCGCAGCTCAGGAGAGCATCCGGGCCTGTCTTCCAGGGAGGCTGTGGCCAGAGGGGGCAAGTGTTTGTTGGAGGGGCCCTGAGAATAAGAGAGGAGGAAGGAAGGTGCATGCAGGAGAGGGGGAGCTGCCTGATCAGAGAGACAAAGGCGAGAGCTCCCAGGCGGTGAGCGAAACCTACTTAACTGATTCCTTCAATACAGCTGACAGCCAGGCCCGGGAGTGACATGGCCAGTGATTTTAATGGATCAATCAGGACTGCAGCTTGACTGAAACTGGCAGCCACCCTGCAGGGGCTACTCAAGCACATCAGAGAGGCTCTGGGCCCACCACATCCCTCTTGCTGGTGACAATCCCCTTTCTTCCCTCCCCTCCAGGATTTGCAGCCCCTGAAACAGCTGTGAGGGGCCGCAGACCCATCGTCCCTCCGAACACTCCGCGCTTCCCGTCACGCGGAGAAAGGGTTTTCAGCCATCTCTGCCAGCAGGAGAATGGAGCAGCACTGGAGCAGAGCTGGCAGCTTTCAGGGGAGAGCCAGAGGGGACAGGAATGTAAATAAAGTCGTTACCAGAGCTCTGCGGGTGCCCTGCTGTTGTGCATGAATTGGGTCAGTACACGGCCCTTCTGAGAAACAGCACAGGGCCTCCGGAGCCCACCTGCTCTGCCCCAGCTGTGCTCACATGCGTCCTTAGCTCTGCACCAAGACAGGCGTGATTCCTCTTCCCCACATCACTGCAGGGGCTGAAACATCCACCTTCGAGGCAGAGTTCATTTTAACATCCATGCCCCCGCCCCTGAGAGAGTTGGCTTCACACCCCCCCATCCTACCAAATACCACCTGTCCTTGCTACCCAGGCCAGTGGGCTGATTGCTAGCAATGCCACTGACAGAGGGATTTACTCAGTGTTTCTTTAGTCAGTCCTTACTCCCACTGACTTCAGCAAGAACCACCTCAGGGTTTGTCCCCTGGCTGTCACTGCTGGAAGGCACCACTCAAATACTGACCATGGGGTCTCTCACCATGAGGGTGGTCATGTTGCCACATTGTGGAGGTCCATGTCATTTCAAAGTTGGCTGTGCCACCATTAGAGTGTGTGAATGATAGGAAAGATGGCCCAGTGGGTAAGGTACTAGCCAGGCACTTGGAAGACATGGGTTCAAGTCTCTGATTGACTATGGATTTCTTGTGTGATCTCAGGTAAGTCATGCAGCCTTTTGGTTCCTCATCTGTGAAATGGAAATGATAGACTTTCCCTACGTCCCCGGGTATGACATGGACAAGTATATTAAAGAGGGTGAGATGCTGGAGACCAGGGAAGCACTTAAAACAGTGTGGTTCAGTGTTACTGATGGTAGATTATATGCCCCATTCCAATCCAGGTTACCAAGCAAAAAGCATGTTTCTGCACCATGGTGGTGTTGCTGTTATTGACTGCGAACCATGTCCTCACCGGCTGAGCTGTCACCATGGGGCCAAACTTGGCTTATGACACCATGATAGGGACTGTGTCTGTATCTCATTAATGGTGGACTGCCATGGTATGCCCCTGTTATGGCCTGCGGTCTGGGTCCTTAGTGTATTAACCATGACTTGGCGCACTGGGAGCCAGCGGAGAATGGCTGGGTTTTTTCACTTGTACAAACATGTCTCTATTTCTCCCTAAATGAGCAGCTTTTCAACAGCTCAAAGACACCCTGGGAGACAAGGTGAAGTCTGAATGCACCATCCAGTGGGGACTGAATGGAGCACGTAGCCTCTTCACGCATCTCTGGGACTTCTGCTAATCTTAGTGGTACCCATTCAGCAGTGAATCTCTCCCTTTGGCTGTGTTGTCACCACACACTGGCCTGTCTCATTGCTTATTAGCCAGTCCAATGGGACGGACCAGGTCTGTAGCACAGGCATCACTCCTCTGCTGTTAAACAGCTCTAACCTGCACAGGGTGCTAAGAAACAGTTAACAGCACTGTCCTCCTCCTATCGCCCAGGAAGTTGGTTTAAGGCCAGCTTGGCCAAAGAGGAGCTCTAGATCCCCACCCTGATGTAGACCTCCTTCTCCCCAGGCTGCCTGTCCGTGCTGCGGGGGGCGGGGGGGGGGGTCGTCTCAACCTCCTGACTGACAGGCCAACCCGCAGGGCACTCAGCAAGCCCCTCCAGCCTATCCTGAAGCAGCACTGGGTTGGCAGTCCCAGTAGATGGAAAGATGGTGGATGCAACACGTGTTCTCAAGAGTAGGGGATTATGGGCTAAGCTATTCTCATGGGGGCAGAGCCATAGGGGCTGTCTGTGTAAGGCCAGCGACTTGACCTTGTAGAGGGGGTTCCTCAGAGCTCTGACCATGACCCAGAGCTGGGAGCCCTGCTGATAGATAACCACCTTCTCTGCTCAGCACAGAGCAATACGGCCCAATGGTTGGGAGGCTTCTGGGATCTTTTGAGGAGGACTGGGTGGCTTGGGAGCTTTGTAACAGGATATGGGATGTTTCTATCTAGGACACTAGGCCCAATGCGACTGGCAACCATTACTGTCTGATGCTGGGTCTGCAGCCAGTGTCACATCAGAGGCCTGGTGCTACTGTGGGGGTGGGGCAAAGGGGACAGTGCCCCTCCATATAATCATTTGGGGCCCCAAATCATTGTCAGAAAGGCCAAAATTATAAATCACAGCAACATACTGACACAGGAGCCAAATTTTACGCATGTAAACTCTCAAAATCCAAGATTTTATAGGAGTCTAACTAGCCCCTGGACTCTGGGAAGGTTGTTTTTTAAATAGCAACATCCAGGGCCCCCCAAATACCCCTTACTCCCCAATAATGGGACCCTAGGACCAGCCTTGTGCACATGGAACCCCGTGAACTCTGCCCACCCAGCCAGTACTAAGTGGAGCTCTTGTTGGTGGTCTCAGCAGAGACGGGACAGGCTTTGAGACCATCCCTCCCTCCTGGCCAGAGCTGAGACATGTTGCAAATGGGCGTGTGAGGAGCTAGCCATGCTGTACCTCGCAGAGGATGTCTGTCTCCAGAGCTTTCATTCTGGGCCTGCTGCAAACAGTGAAATACACAATGGGAGATCCGGGGGCTTTGCTAGGGGCAGTTCTGGGTGCACAAGGGCAGATTCCACGAGACGTTACTGCCACGAGAACATGAAAAACGTGCTCCCATGGGGGTTGATTCACACCCACATACACGTTCATAATGCTATAATACAAATAATGAGGAAGCAGTGACCTTTCTGTTTGTGGACACAAAGGGAGAACGTGTCAGCCATCAGGGCAGACAGCCCCAGTGGGGATAACACAACAGGCAGGGTGATAATGGAAGGGCTATGTAAGGCCTGGGGGATAAGAAGCCTGCAGCATGTGGGTTATGGTGTTCCTACTGCCCCTGCTCCCCTCCCCAAGTAGGATAACAAAAGCAAGCTCCAGCCACAGTTCCCTGACCCCCAGCCTCCATCCCTCTGCCTTGTCTTTTGTGTCTCTCTCCTCGTTTGCACTGTTTATTCATGGGAATAAAGATAGACACTTTCCATTACAAACTAAATGACTAAACAGACAAAGCTCAGTGTGTCTTTGTGGCTGGGTGAGTGGACGCCCTGGGGGGGAGGCGCGCAGACGCATGTGTGTGTGGAGGTGGCGAGGGGGGAGGGAATCCATATTCCTGCAGCCTCTTTGTTGGCATGTTTGGTTTGGGTGGTATTTTTCCTTTCCTTCAGAGATTTTATTTCTTCTTCGGAAATTGCGAGCGCTCCCCTCCAGGGGAAGAAGAGAGACAAAGGAGAGACATAAAAGGGAAAGAACCACTGTTTCCTTGTAAACACAGTGTGCTGCTCCAAGCAGAGTGTGGTGGGGGGACAAAGAGAGACAGGAAGAGGGGAGAGGAGCAAAGAATGAGAGGGGGTGAGCAAGGGAAGGGAGAGAGAGAAAGAGAAAGATAGAAGAGGTAAAGGATGAGAGAGGAAGTGTGGGGGAAGAGGAGCTAGCCACAGAGAGGCAGAAAGAGAGAAGAGGAGGAATGGATGTGTGTGTACGTGCATGGGTGTGAGATAGAGAGGGATAGAAGGATGAGAGAAGGCCATGGAAGAGAGCAGAGAGAAACTAAGAGAAGGAGGGAAGTAGGGTCGTGTGAGGTGGATGAGGGAGAGCAAGGCTGGGAGCTGGTTGGGAATGTTTTTGTTTGTTGGAAAATGCTGATTCATCAAAGCTTTTCCTGGGAAGGGTCAGTTTTGAAGAATTTCCCATTTTGAAAAAAAATGAAAAAACCAGAAAAAGAAGCTGTGAAGCTGTCCGTATGCCCTGTTTCAACATTTGCCAAACAAAAAAGTTCGGCTTTGTCGTACCAATGATTTTTCATTATGAAATAGAAGCTGATGGACAGTAAAAGCAAATGTAAAGTAAAAAAGATCAGACCGGACCAAAACATTTTGACTGAGCAGATCCACATTATTTTCAGATTTTCGTTTGTGAAATTTTTCCAGATTTCATCTCTTTATCTGAATTCAGGATGGGAAAAAATGTTTGATAGCTCAGACATTTTTGTGGGATGGGAAAACTCTTTCCTGTCTCACTCTAGTGAGGAAGAAAGTGAACGGGGGAGAGAGAGGGAGGGTCTGAAGGAGTGAAAGCTGGAGGGGGGAAGAAGAGAGACGAGGTGCTCTGGAGAAGCAAAGACAGGGGGCTGGATTTGCGGCTGGCACAAATCAGCAAAGCCCAGTGACTCCAGTAGAGCAACGCCCATTCTCACCAGCTGGACCCACAAGGGCTTGAACAATCAAGACCTCTTTGTGGAAGCTGGGGCAGGATTTGGGGGGATCCCAGCTCCAAGCTGAGACTACACGGCAGGGGAGTGTGTCCCCACCAGAACCCCTGCCCAGGAACTTGGTGCCTGGGGTCTGGGGAGAGACCCATGGCATTTCTCCCCTTTCCCTTCAGGGGGAACTGCTAAATCCTGCTACATTTTAACAAAGCAATAACACATCTTACCAATTGAAATGGGTTTGCAAAAGAACTCCTCTAATGTCGCCAATATTAATGTGGCTGAACCAGAGAGCAGCGAGGGGAGAGCATAGAGCAGGGCTATAACTTTCCATTGCGGGAGGCAGGGGGTGGCACACCTTGCCAATTCCATTAGAGCACATGGAAAATTCCACTGCTGGGCCAATGCAGCAATTGGAGCCTAAGAGCTGGGGTCGGGATACAGGGGGCAAAGACAGCCACGGAGTATAAAGGACGGGCAAACTCAAGCTTCTGTTGATGAAAGGCTGCTTCTTGCTTTCCTACCCAAGTGCTGGCTCAGGGGATGGGGTACTCACTAGACTGCACTGCACCCCACTGCATCCTGCTCCTGTTCTACATCCCACCTCCTAGGCACTCTCCGTCCCCGCATGAGGCAGGCTGCAGAGGCCTGAATGTCAGAACGCAGGGGGTTAATCCTGGCTCAGCTCTCCCACTGGTGGGCAGGGTGAGGTAATGAAGCAGGGCTGGGGGCTGAAGGCCCAATCCAGCACTCAGAGGGAAACCAAGGACATTTATAAATACAGATCCTTGGGAAGGGGAGGCACCTCTAAGGAAGCAGAAATTTACACTGATGGGAAGGGGGCTGGGCATTTCCCCTGGAATCCTCTTATTATAAGCAGTGCATCTTAAGCTTCAAGAACAGAAGGGGGGGGGGGGACGGGGACAAAAATGTAACTGCCTCCAAACCACCAGTACTTAGGGTCTGGGGTACAAGCTCTCAGATGCCAGGGCTAGCCAGGCAATTCACTTAATCTCAGGGGGAGAGTCCCAGACCTGATTTGCAAGGAGTGTTGCCTATTTGTGTAAGGCCCGAATGCGGGATGAATGTCTCACATTCCCAGCAGCCTTTTATTTCCCAAGCATTGAGCCTAAAGCCAGAATCCCTGTGAATTTCAGCTCTCTGCAGCTGGCTATGATCAATGAATGCTGCCAGTGGCTCTAACCGAGCTCTCGTACTGCCCTGTGGATGAGGGATCTGGCCCATCACAATCAGAAGTGTTTTCTGCATTTTATGATGGGGCCCCTCTTATTTTCCATCAACTCCATTTCATGGTCAGAGGCAGTTCCTTTGACCTGATCCACAATGAGCATTTCTGTTTGAGAAGAACTAGCCACAATCTGTGTTATCACAATCTGCCATCTCCCCTATGTATAAGGAAGATTATGGGCTAAATTTGCCTCTAGGTTAACCCTGTTGATTGCACATGAGTTGCAGCAGTATGTAATTGAGCAGTTCTGAATGTTTTATTAGGCCTATTAAGAACAGTTCCAAATCAATCCCTCCCAGGAACCGCGTGCTTCTTGTCTGTTCGTGACAATGGCTGAGATACCAAACTCCTCCACAAGAAGAACATAGAAAAGATGTTTGAATAATTAGTAAGGAAGGTAGGCCCTGCTGGAACAGATCACTCTTGCTAATGAGCAGGAAATGGGATACCTGGGAAATCTGAATTTAGACATATCTGTCAGTTGGGATGGCATTTATTCAAGGGCATGAAGGGAATTTAACACCCTCAGCCACTAGCCATTTGAAGAAATCAAGCTCAGCTGTGGAAATGCCAGATTACTGTAGGAAATTGAAAGGCAGCAACTTTCAAAATTGAAATTTCAGATATGTTTTCACCCAGTGCACAATTAACCTATGGAACTCACTGTCACAAGATGTTGCTGAGGCCAAGAGCATAGGGAGACTAAAAAACAATCCAGGATTTATACAGCTGCCAACCCTCATGTATTTCAGGACATAAGCCAACCACTAACTGCTGGGTTTAGGAAGAAACTTTTCCCTCCATGGGCAAGTTATCGCACTTATTTTCCATCTTAGCTTCCTTTGAAGTAACTGGCACTGGCTGTTGGGCTAGATAGACCATTGGGGTGCTGGAGTGAGACATTTCCTAGCTTGTGTGTCTTGGTAAAATGACAAGTAAGGAAAACATGTAACTGTCTATAGACATTTGAAGGGTGTGGCCACCAAGGACAGAGAGAGCTTATGTGAGTTGCTGGGTGGCAGCCTGACTCAGAGCAAAGGGATGATATTAAGGAAAGGGAAATTGAGGCTGAGCAATAGGAGAGCCTCACTGATGTAATAGGCAGTGGAACAGTTTCCTAAGGGAGAAGATAGACGTCTCCATCGCTTGAGACACTTTTAAAGCTAGAACAGCTTTAAGATAATGTCCTGTAGGGAACAATCCCTCATTGTCCCTAGGGAGATGGACTGGATGGTCTAATGTCTTTTTCATCTCTAACGTCAGTGATTCGGCGATAGGTCTGCAACACTGAAAAAAGGCCTGCTCCAAAGACAACCGAGATGAATGGACAGCCTCTAATGGCTCAGGCCCAAATGAGGCAATTGATCTGTGCAACAGTGACTCAGGATCTTCTGTGTCAACCTTCCAGGAATAGGGGTTCCAAGTCACTTTCTTGTCACCCATGGAATTTCCTCCCCCGCAATGTTCCAGGCAACAAAGAAACCTGAATTGACAAGATGCATGTGAAATTGTGCAGTCCAGACGAATGCCCCTCCTGGCAGATTTGGCACTGGCAGTTGTGCTGTTGTCTGCATGGTGACTCCTCCTTGCTGCTTTTCCACAGGGGTATCTCCACTCCTGAAGAAAAGGCCAATCTTGAAGTTAGACATTTCTGATGAGGACAGTGATCAATTATTCTCCATGTCCACCGAGGGTAGGACAAGACAGAATTGGCTTAGAGCGCAGCGAGGGAGATTTAGGTTGGACATTAGGAAAATCTTTCTAACTATAAGGATAGTTAAGCTCTGGAACAGGTTCCGTAGGGAGGTTGTGGAATCCCCATCATAGAAGGTTTTTAAGAACAGGTCAGACAAACACTTCTCTGGGATGGTCTATGCATACCCAATCCTGCCTCAGTGTGCGGGGATAACCTCTCAATGTTCCTTCCAGCTCTACAGTTCTATGATGTCCTAGGTCCAAGCACCTTTTCACCTTACACTCAGTTTCCTTCTGGGGGAGGGATAATAGTCCCTTTGTCCAGTTGTCTGAGCCTGGTCAATGTTCCAGGTTGTTTCACCTCAATTTGAGCCATGCTGCATTGTCACACAATGTCTTAGCTATCACGTTGACAGCTTGATATGTCTGGTACAATGCAAACTTTGGGTCTATTGCAGTGGTTCCCAACCTTAACAGTCTGTGAACCCCTTTCACTAAAATGTTGTGTCTCGCGAACCCCCTCTTAAAAATGAATATTTCCAGGGATTTTCTCCTTTACCTGAGTTTAAATTATAAAAGCAGTGATCTTGGAAATATATTTTTTTATGGCATGCTTATTACACACTATTTATTATTAATTATATTTAACATTGCAGTCTTTTTACTACATTATGAGAACGGCAACACTCTTCCAAGATCTCACTTTTGTAGCTTGTATCACTTTGAATAAGCCTGTTATAAGACAAGGCTCCTATGTTTTATCAAGGAGTATCAGATGTAAAACAGCATGAAGGTATTTAAAAAGCCAACTTAGAGTTCCTCCTACACAAGCATTCAAGTCTTGAGCAGTCCAGGCAAACAATGCATGTTACAACAAAGCTTAAATTTGTTCTTCATAATAATTTAAAAAACAATACTAGCTGCCCATTTAATTTAAAAAACAGAAAAAAATATCCACCTCCCTTTCTATTTCTTATAAGGAGTCTTGAAGTTTAAATCTCCTCAGTGTGATAGAGATGCTTGCTTTGATCTGCTTCGCTCTTGGAAGTCCAGGGGCTCCGGGCTGCTGGCCCCATGCTGCCCAGGGTCCCTAGGGACAGCTCTGTCCACCATTAGGGAATTTTTTCCTGAGAACCCCCTGTAACATTTTGCGAACCCCCAGGGGTTCACAAACCCCAGTTTGGGAACCACAGATCTATGGTCATCAGCACCTTCAATAACTTTTCACGTTCTCTCCTTCTTCCATTCCATTGCCCCATCCTGGCCTCACTCAAGCTCTAAGACTGGCTCGATGTGTGCATGAACTCTGATTTCCATCTTGTCCCAGTAGTCCCAGGCCAGCCAGCCTCACCTGGCCTTGCTCATATTCTTTCCCCATCAGGCAGCGCACCTTATACCAGACATCCTTTGCCAGCTTGGTGCTTCCTCTGCAGCATCACATCCTGTTTGCAATGTGCATGAACAGTCGGTTCAAATGGTTGCTTTAATACATCTTTTAATTTCCAGTGGTCACTTCTCTCCTCAGGGGGTAAAGCACTATGCGCAGCTCTTGACTGTCCTCTGCATTAGGAGACGGAGACCATCTTCATTCAATCGATTTGCTTTAACAGTTAATTCGAGCTGTTCTGCCCATGCAATCCATTTTGCTATTCGTTCCTCTGAGTGACTCTGCCATAAAGGGAGCTGGCTTGATTCTATCTCAAGCCCCAGCATTTGAGCACCCTCTGCACTAGCTGCATCAGGGCTGATATTTCCTTCTGCTGGGAATTGCAAGGGAGTCTAAGGAAGCCAGGTGCCCAGTTCCCACTGAAAACACAGTCTTTACTAAAATTGCTTCCATTACGGACACACAGATCCTGTGAACTACAACTGACTTGTAACGAATTTCTCCCAGGTTTGAGGTACTCAATGGTCTGCAGGCCAAGAATTACCCATTGAAGAAATTCACACAACAAACAAATTGCATGGTTCAACAAATTAAATGAAAAGGTGAAACTTATGGAATAAATCATTAATTGTAAATTTCACTTGGCTCTAATTGTCATTAACTACAAGCAAAACTTCCCTGCAGTGCCACCTAGTGATGTGAAGACTCTGGCACTCAGAACCTGCATAACCAGCCTTTGACAGTAACACTCTGGGTATGTCTACACTACGAAATTAGTTCGAATTTATAGAAGCCGGTTTTATTGAAATCGGTTGTATACAGCCGATTGTGTATGTCCACACAATAAAATGCTCTAGGTGCTCTAGTCGGCAGACCGCATCCACAGTACGAGGCTAGCGTCGACTTCCGGAGCATTGCACTATGGGTAGCTATCCCACAGCTATCCCACAGTTCCCGCAGTCTCTGCCGCCCCTTGGAATTCTGGGTTGAGATCCCAATGCCCGGATGATGCAAAACAGTGTCGCGGGCGGTTCTGGGTACATGTCGTCAGGCTCCTCCCTCCCCCGTCACAGCAACGGCAGACAATAGATTCGCGCCTTTTTATCTGGGTTACCTGGGTTACCTGTGCAGACAACATGGAGCCCGCTCAGCACAGCTGAGCTCACCATCACCATATGTCCTCTGGGTGCCGGCAGACGTGGGACTGCATTGCTACACAGCAGCAGCTGCTAACTGCCTTTTGGCGGTAGACGGTGCAGTAGACTGGTAGCCTTCATCGGCGATCTGGGTGCTGGCAGCCGTGGGGCTTGCCTTTTGGCAGTAAATGGTGTATTATGACTGTTAGCCGGCCTATTACAAGTCGGGTCATCGCACGTTAGCAGAGTCTTCCCTGAGCAGCAGCTCGTACAATAGGCCTGAAGACCATCGTCATACACCGCCCAGTATTTGCTGCCAAGCACCCAGAAAGATGCCGAGGGCTATCAGTCACGCTGCACCGTCGTCTTAAGATGTAAAAAATAGATTTTCTCTGTATTCATTTGCTTCCCCCTCCCTCCGTCAACAGGGTTTTCAGTTTAATCTTTGGGGGGGACCAGTCTGTGACAGTTGTTTGTGTCTCTCCCTGATGCACAGCCACCGTTCTTTATTTTAATTCCCTGTGCCTGTACGCCATGTCGTCACTCGGCCCCCCTCCCTCCTTCCCCTAGGCCGTCAGATACTACGTTTGCGCCACAGCTCGAGCCGAGAAGCGGTTCGCGCCTTTTCTTTGAATTCTGGGTTGAGATCCCAATGCCCGGATGATGCAAAACAGTGTCGCGGGCGGTTCTGGGTACATGTCGTCAGGCCCCTCCCCCCTCGTCACAGCAACGGCAGACAATAGATTCGCGCCTTTTTACCTGGGTTACCTGTGCAGACAACATACCACGGCAAGCATGGAGCCCGCTCAGCTCAGCTGAGCTCACCGTCACCATATGTCCTCTGGGTGCCGGCAGACGTGGGACTGCATTGCTACACAGCAGCAGCTGCTAACTGCCTTTTGGCGGTAGACGGTGTAGCATGAGTGATAGCCGTGGGGCTGGCAGCCGTAGTGCTGCATTGCACCAGCCCCTTGCAGGCGATGGTATATTATGACTGGTACCCGTCGTCGTCGTACTGGTATGGCTGTCAATCATGGCCACCTGGGCAGACATGCTACTGTTTCGATGATGACGGTTACCAGTCATAATATACTATTTTCTGCCAATTGCCCAATATTGTCTGCTAAGCACCCAGAAGAGGCCGAGGGCGATGCTGGGTGCTGGCGGACGTGGGGCTGGCAGACGTGGGGCTGCATTGCTACACAGCAGCAGCCCCTTGCCTTTTGGCAGATGATGGCATATTATGATTGGTACCCGTCATCGTCATACTGGTATGGCTGTCACTCATGCTGCAGCGTCGGCTGCCACCTTAAGATGTAAAAAATAGATTTGTTCTGTGTTCATTTGCTTCCCCTTCCTCCGTGAAATCAACGGCCTGCTAAGCCCAGGGTTTCCAGTTTAATCTTTGGGGGGACCATTCTGTGTGACAGTTGTTTGTGTTTCTCCCTGTTCCTGTACCTGTACGCCATGTCGTCACTCGGCCCTCCCTCCCTCCCGCCCTCCTTCTCCTGGTCCATCAGATACTACTTTCGCGCCTTTTTTCTGACCAGGCGCCATAGCTAGCACTGGGATCATGGAGCCCGCTCAGATCACCGCGGCAATTATGAGCACTATGAACACCACGCGCATTGTCCTGGAGTACATGCAGAGCCAGAACATGCCAAGGCGAAACCCGGACCAGGCGAGGAGGCGATTGCAGCGCGGCGACGAGAGTGATGAGGAAATTGACATGGCCATAGACCTCTCACAAGGCACAGGCCCCAGCAATGTGGAAATCATGGTGTTACTGGGGCAGGTTGATACCGTGGAACGCCGATTCTGGGCCCGGGAAACAAGCACAGACTGGTGGGACCGCATCGTGCTGCAGGTATGGGACGATTCCCAGTGGCTGCGAAACTTTCGCATGCGTAAGGGCACTTTCATGGAACTTTGTGACTTGCTTTCCCCTGCCCTGAAACGCCAGGATACCAAGATGAGAGCAGCCCTCACAGTTGAGAAGCGAGTGGCAATAGCCCTGTGGAAGCTTGCAACGCCAGACAGCTACCGGTCAGTCGGGAATCAATTTGGAGTGGGCAAATCTACTGTGGGGGCTGCTGTGATCCAATTTGCCAGGGCAATGAAAGACCTGGTGATAGCAAGGGTAGTGACTCTGGGCAACGTGCAGTCAATAGTGGATGGTTTTGCTGAAATGGGATTCCCAAACTGTGGCGGGGCCATAGACGGAACCCATATCCCTATCTTGTCACCGGAGCACCAAGCCACCGACTACATAAACCGCAAGGGGTACTTTTCAATGCTGCTGCAAGCCCTGGTGGATCACAAGGGACGTTTCACCAACATCAACGTGGGATGGCCGGGAAAGGTACATGATGCTCGCGTCTTCAGGAACTCTGCTCTGTTTCGAAAGCTGGAGGAAGGGACTTTCTTCCCGGACCAGAAAGTGACCATTGGGGATGTTGAAATGCCTATCGTGATCCTTGGGGACCCAGCCTACCCCTTAATGCCATGGCTCATGAAGCCATACACAGGCAGCCTGGACAGGAGTCAGGACCTGTTCAACTACAGGCTGAGCAAGTGCCGAATGGTGGTGGAATGTGCATTTGGACGTTTAAAAGCGCGCTGGCGCAGCTTACTGACTCGCTCAGACCTCAGCGAAAAGAATATCCCCATTGTTATTGCTGCTTGCTGTGCGCTCCACAATATCTGTGAGAGTAAGGGGGAGACATTTATGGTGGGGTGGGAGGTTGAGGCAACTTGCCTGGCCGCTGATTACGCGCAGCCAGACACCAGGGCGGTTAGAGGAGCACAGCAGGGCGCGGTGCGCATCAGAGAAGCTTTGAAAACGAGTTTTGTGACTGGCCAGGCTACTGTGTGAAACTTCTGTTTGTTTCTCCTTGATGAACCCTCCAACCCCCCCCCCGACCCGGTTCACTCTACTTCCCTGTAAACCAACCACCCCACCCCACCCTCCCCTCCCCTCCCGCTTGCAGAGGCAATAAAGTCATTGTTTTTTCACATTCATGCATTCTTTATTAGTTCCTTACAGAGGTAGGGGGATAATTGCCAAGGTAGCAGGGATGGGTGGGGGAGGAGGGATGGAAAAGGACACACTGCATTTTAAAACTTTAACTCTTATTGAAGCCCAGCCTTCTGATGCTTGGGCGATCATCTGGGGTGGAGTGACTGGGTGGACGGAGGCCCCCCCACCGTGTTCTTGGGCGTCTGGGTGATGAGGCTATGGAACTTGGGGAGGAGGGCTGTTGGTTACACAGGGGCTGTAGCGGCGGTCTCTGCTCCTGCTGCCTTTCCTGCAACTCAACCATACGCTCGAGCATATCACTTTGATGCTCCAGCAGACGGAGCATTGCCTCTTGCCGTCTGTCTGCAAGCTGACGCCACCTATCGTCTTCAGCCCGCCACCTCTCCTCTCGTTCATGTTGGACTTTTCTCATCTCCGACATTGACTGCCTCCACGCATTCTGCTGTGCTCTATCAGCGTGGGAGGACATCTGCAGCTCCGTGAACATCTCGTCCCTCGTCTTACGTTTTCTCTTTCTAATGTTCACGAGCCTCTGCGAAGGAGAAACATTTGCAGCTGGTGGAGGAGAAGGGAGAGGTGGTTAAAAAAGACACATTTTAGGGAACAATGGGTACACTCTTTCATTACAAGGTCGCATATTTCGGCTTGCAGGCAGCCATCGTAGGCCACAGTGTTTTGGCTTATTTAACCTTCTTAACATGCGGGAAAGGTTGCAAACAGCAGCGCATTTCCCATCTCAAGGATGAATTGGGTTGTCCATTTAAAATGGGGTTTCAATGTAAAAGGAGGGGGCTGCGGTTTCCCGGTTAACATGCGGCACAAACACAAGTAAACCCCCCCCCACACACACACACACACGATTCTCTGGGATGATCACTTCACCCCTCCCCCCCACCGCGTGGTTAACAGCGGGGAACATTTCTGGTCCGAATAGCAGGAACGGGCGCCTCTGAATGTCCCCCTTAATAAAATCACCCCATTTCAACCAGGAGAGCTTTCTGGAGATGTCCCTGGAGGATTTCCGCTCCATCCCCATACACGTTAACAGACTTGCTTGCTTTTTTTTGTAATGTTTACAAATATTTACAAAGTTACACTCACCAGAGGTCTCCTGTGTGCCCTGAGGGTCTTGGGTGAGTTCGGGGGTTACTGGTTCCAGGTCCAGTGTCACAAACATATCCTGGCTGTTGGGGAAACCGGTTTCTCCGCTTCCTTGCTGCTGTGAGCTACCTACAGTACCTCCATCGTCATCTTCCTCGTTCCCCGAACCGTCTTCCCTGTGTGTTTCTCCAGTGAGAGAGGCATAGCACACGGTTGGGGTAGTGGTGGCTGCACCCCCTAGGATCGCATGCAGCTCCGCGTAGTAGCGGCAAGTTTGCGGCTCTGCCCCGGACCTTCCGTTTGCTTCTCTGGCTTTGTGGTAGGCTTGCCTTAGCTCCTTAATTTTCACGCGGCACTGCTGTGTGTCCCTGTTATGGCCTCGGTCCTTCATGGCCTTGGAGATCTTTTCTAATACTTTTCCATTTCTTTTACTGCTACGGAGTTCAGCTATCACTGCTTCATCTCCCCATATGGCGAGCAGATCTCGTACCTCCCGTTCGGTCCATGCTGGAGCTCTTTTGCGATCCTGGGAGGACTCCATGACGGTTACCTGTGCTGATGAGCTCTGCGTGGTCACCTGTGCTCTCCACGCTGGGCAAACAGGAAATGAAATTCAAACCTTCGCGGGTCTTTTCCTGTCTACCTGGTCAGTGCATCTGAGTTGAGAGCGCTGTCCAGAGCGGTCACAATGAAGCACTGTGGGATAGCTCCCGGAGGCCAATAACATCGAATTCCGTCCACACTACCCCAATTCCGACCCGCAAAGGCCGGTTTTATCGCTAATCCCCTCGTCGGAGGTGGTGTAAAGAAACCGGTTTAAAGGGCCCTTTAAGTCGAAAGAAAGGGCCTCGTTGTGTGGACGTGTCCAGGCTTAATTCGGTTTAACGCTGCTAAAGTCGACCTAAACCCGTAGTGTAGACCAGGCCTCTGATACTGGCTGCCCCATTTTAGAAGCTGGATTACTTTGTCCACTCGGGATGTTCTCTTGGGTGCAGTCGTTGAGTGGAGAAGACGGTGAATTGGATTTTTGTGCCCTCAGGAATAGACTCTGGTTACAAATCCAGAGAATCGGATTCTAAATTGGATTTCAGTGCTCACTTGGAATAGACTTCAGTAGCATGGGGATTATCAGGGATTTAAAGTTAACATACATGAGGATGAACCCACCCCACAGACACCAACATTGGGAGTGCTGTGCTCTGCTGCTAACAGACACAGTGGAATTTAGCATCTGAGCTGTGAATGGAATTTGGTGGAGATGCTGATGTGGCAATGAGTGTTCGCAGGTTCTCAGCATGGCATTCCCCACTCCAGAAATACAAAGGCACATGTTCTGACACACAGCATATCCCTTCCTTCCACTCTCTGTCGCTGCTTGTTGCGTAACACCTTCTGCTCCCTCCCGTTCTAGGATGCCCCTTTGGGGGGGAGGGGGGTGGGTCCGGCGAGGGAAGATGTGTTCCACTGTCACTTTAAGGGAATGTCACCCATATGCAAATCTTGAAAAAGAACCACACTCTCAAGCAAAATTAATGCTAGATTTTAAAGGAATGAAATTTTCTATGCTTAGTTGGGTTTGTGTGGCACTAAGATTTACTCTTTGCCTTGTTTCACTCTCTTTCTCCTCACCCCATGTTGACCATGGAAATATCAAGGCTAATTGGCAGCATTATTTTCCCCATCATGTCAGCCTCAGTCACCTGAACGCAGGCAAAACACACTGCCTTCGCTAGAACCAGTGTCCAGCCAAGCACGGTATGCAGACCACCTGCTGGCAGGAACTGATCAGGCAGCAGTTCTGCATAAACACAGTAAGTTCTGCATAACACAAGGTCAGACCTGCCAATCACAGAGTAGTATCTTAATCCTGGAGCAGGGCGGTTGCAAGCTGGTTAGCCAAGAAGCATATTGAGTTTGGGAATGCAAGTGCATGAAAGTTCAGCAGTGAGGCTGAAATGGCTGATTTTTACAAAGAGATTAATTCAGTTGGAATTGTCTGAGTACAGTGGAGAGGCAGGAATCCTCTCCTTCCATCACCGGAGTGCGGCCCCACAGTATAGTGAGTTACAGTCTTCATATCCTCAGAACAAGATCGTACTGGCTGACCATGGCCTCTGGCAGGACGGTTACTGATACAGAAGTGATCTATGTGCTCAGATGGAAATAGTTAAGGTGCTAGTAGATCATGGACTCACAGAATCATAGAAATGTAGGGCTGGAAGGCACCTCAATGGTCATTCAGACCATCCCCCTGCACTGAGGCAGGACCAAGTAAACCTAGACCATCCCTGACAGGTGCTTGTTCTGTCTGTTCTTAAAAACCTCCAATGACGGGGATTCCACACTTCCTTTGGGAGCCTGTTCCAGGGCTTAACTACCCTTAGAGTTCAGAAGCTTTTTCTTACTATCTAGTCTAAATCTCCCTTGCTGCAGATTACTTCTTGTTCTACTTTCAGTGCCCAGGGAGAACAATTGATCACTCTCCTCTTTGTAAAAATTCTTAACGCATTTGAAGACTGTTCTCAGGTCCCCCTTCAATCTCTTTCCTCAAGACTAAACATGCCCAGGGTTTTTAACCTATCTTCATAAACCCTTTACCATTTTTGTTGCTCTCCTCTAGACTCTCCAATTTGTTCACATCTTTCCTAAAGTGTGGCACCCAGAACTGGACACAGGACTCTAGCTGAGGCCTGCCCAGTGCCAAGTAGAGTGGGACAGTTACCTCCTGTGTCTTACATGCAACACTCCTGTTAACACACCTTCAGAATGGTATTAGCCTTGTTTGCAACTGCATCACATTGTCGATTCTTATTCAGTGTGATCTTCTATAACCCCCAGATCCTTTTCAGCAGTACAACCACCTAGTCAATTGTTCCCCACTTAGTAGTTGTACATTTGTTTTTTTCCTATCTAATTGCAGTACTTTGCACTTGTCCTTATTGGATTTCATCTTGTTCATTTCAGACCAATTCTCCAATTTATCAAGGTCATTTTGAATTCTAATCCTGTCCTCCAAAGTGCTTGCAGCCCCTCCCAGTTTGGTGTAATCTGCAGAGTTTATAAACACACTCTCCACTCTATTATCTAAGTCATTCATGAAAATATTGACTAGTACCTGAACCAGGACTGACCTCTGTGAGACCACACTAGATACCCACTCCCAGTTGGACGTGAACAATCGATAACTACTCTTGGAGTACAACCATAAATTGTGCACCCACCTTATGGTAATTTAATCTAGACCACATTTCCTTAGTTTGTATGAGAATGTCATGTGAGACTGCATCCAGAGTCTTACTAAAATGAAGATGTCACGTTTGCTGCTTCCCCCCATCCACTAGGCCAGCAACCCAGTCAAATGGAGCACTCAAGAACATGCAACATAGCTCCTGTGTTTTGTAGTGTACTTGCTGTGCACCACAAATGGCTACCCCAGCTGCTCTTCACATCAGCTCTTAACTAGTACTAGAAATGGCAGACGAATACCCTT
The DNA here is from genome assembly GCF_013100865.1 of Trachemys scripta elegans. NCBI lineage: Eukaryota > Metazoa > Chordata > Testudines > Emydidae > Trachemys > Trachemys scripta. The sequence continues at coordinate 48,491,343 of NC_048307.1, forward strand.
TCCCAACACAGTGAGGAAAGATGGACAGGTAAACCAGCCTGCTGTACCAGCTTTTGTCCAGCTGGAAATGAGTCTTACTTGGTTGGACAGCTCTCTCCCTTGGCTCAGCACAGTGTGAGGTCCCCTCCCCACAGGATTCTTGCTGGACTTGACCCTCCCCGGTGAGGCATCTCCTTGGCCCTGTGACAATCAAGCTGTGGAAAGATTTGCACAAATCCTGGGATTGTCTGGTAGTAAAATGGAGGCTTCAAACCCTAATCTATCTTGCTGAGCCACCCTCAGAGAGGAGCATTCTAGCCTTGCAGTGGGGGCAGCAGGAGGGGACAAGGGTGAGGAGTGGCCTGCTGAGGTTCCCAATCACAGCACGGCCCAAGAGGCTCAGGTGTGTTTTTCCAGCTTCTCCGTGGTCAGACACCATATGGATGCCCTTCCAAGAGATGCTTAGCTGGTCTGTCTTCCATCATCCCAGTGACGTGCCCTGCCAATTGGATCATTGGGATTTCACTGCATTTTCTATACTTGGTTCTCCACAGAGCTTGGTTCTCCCTCTTAGATCTTCTTTGACCCACTTTGTTCTCTCTCACTGGCCCAAAAATTCATCTCTGAACCTTACATTTGAAGGTATTTAGCTGTGTTTCTTCCTTCTTAGCAAGTGGCCAGGTCTCTCCGCCATATCAAAACAATAGGATGTCTCATGGTCTTTTTTGCCTGTCTGAAGCTTGGTCCTCTTCAGTAGTAGTTTGGAGCTGTAGGTTCTCTAGAGAGAAAAGTAACAGGTGCTCCTGCTCTGTAACCATGCCTTACCTTCCTCCCTCACCAAACTGTTATGTAAAATGATGAACAATAATAATAAGTGTGAGTAGGAAGTGCTGATTGCATTGGGTAGTATTTCACATCTGCTCTGCACTCATTTGAATGTGCTAGACACTCCCCATTTCTTTTAAGCACCAGGGGTCTGATCTCCCAGGCCAATCAATTTCCAGGTGGCTATTTTCATTTTTACTCTGCTTTTGTGAGTACTGATCGCCTCACCAATCAGGCAAGTTCCCTGTGGATGGTGATAATGATATTAGCACTTACAGTATAGGACTTTATGCTTTCAAAGCACTGTACAAACATTAACTAATTAACCCTCTCACACTTAGCAGTGAGATGGAGCAAGTATTATCCCAATTTGACAGATGAGGGAAGCTAAGATACAGGAAAATTGGGGGTATGTCTACATTACACACTGAGACGGAGATCTGACTCAGGTTTGAATCCAAGAGCCCGAACCCCACTTCTGTCCACATACAAGTCAGTCTGACTCAGGTCAGCAAGCACTTAGGATCCTGCTAGGGAGGTGGGTCAGAGTCTGAGGCCTGCTGAGACTCGGGTACAAGCCCTGTCATTTTCCAGTGTGGATGCAGTTCAAGCTGCAGACCTGAGTCAGAAGGTCTGTGTAGTGCAATATGGATTGCACGGCCAGCAATTGTAAGCCCAGGTTTACAATGCAGTGTGGACACTCTTGTATTAATTTTGCTGGAATAAGTGGCCAAAGGTGTTAATATGACCCATTCACTGTCCTGCATTAAAGAGTTTTAAACAAGGTCTGGGGTTTGGTATATGGAGACCTGAGCCTGCTTAGTCCCTTGGCAAACACGCCATTAAAAATCTTTTGAGCCTTTTATTGAAGAGACAGAAAAGAAGGAAAAGACAGTTAAGGTGTTGGAAATGTAAAGGATCAAGTGAGGCTTTCATTTTAACATCCCTTGTTCCCTTTCCCTTCAGCTGTAGAGAGTTTTAAGAGGAAAACCCCCTTGTTCGACAGTCTCTTGGGTGGTATCAAAGGTGGCAATAACTGTCCTTGTGGAAAAAAGAGATGAAGTTAGTTGAGATGGGCTGAAGCTGTTGTTGTTCAGGTCCACTTTTAGAAGGAAATGCCAGCCGGACTGACGGTCTCTTAGCTGGCATTAAAGATGGTAATCTCTGTCATCCCACATGGGGGCTGGGATTCAGCTGGAGCTGGTAGGGATGGTGATGTCATCTGGGTCCCTCTCAGATGAGGCCTGTTCTGGCCAGGACCCTTTCAGGATCAGGATGACGAAGGCCCGGGTCCTGAGGAAGTGGTGGGGTGGCAGTCATGATATTGAAGCTGCACCTGTCACCTCTGTATGTTCTTTTTGTTCTTTCCTATTTTTCCCCACAACGTCCCTTTTTTTTTAAGGACCCACAAAGAGAGCGATGGGTGGAAGAGCTATTCCCCTCGGTAGTTGTCCACCAATTAGGCCTAGTATCTGACATACCAATTTTGGCTCATTAACTTTTGACTCCACATTTGTTTTGAACAAACAGAATTTCAACGAAGTCCTTGAATCGTAACAACTTGGCCTTTTTATTTAGACTAACTCAATTATTCAGTCACCCCTTCGGACTAGGGGCTTCTGCCCTGAGGAGAGGGGGGCATCAGGGCAGAAGCCACAGGCCCAGGCAGGCACTGCCCTGCAGGGCAGGTTGTGTGTGTCTTGCGGCTCTTGAACTTCTGAAGATTATCATATGCGGCTCGGAGGGTCAATACGTTTGGCCACCCCTGCCCTGCTCTAGGCAACTGTAACATCTTATGAACTTTTACATACTTGTTACAGCTGAGCTCACAATTCAGGTCGATTTGTAGGCCCAACAGTCACAACGACACTCAAGTGTGGGTTTAGAACCATTGAATCCACAAGCGCGGGTCCCACAGACTCTGGTTTACCACGCAATGTAGACATATCCTACGTGAGTTTCCTGGGTCACACAGCAAGGCAATGCCAAACCAGTCTTTATAGGGGAGAGATACTTGGACCTGTTTAAAGGTGGTACAGACTGAAAGCTTCTTAATTTAAATATAAAATCTGCAAAGATCTCAGGAGACGGCTCCAAAGCTCAGCTTCTTATTTCAAGTTGGCACGTTGGCTGGTAGTAGCAAGACTGTCTAACAAAGATTCTTTGCATTATGGGGCTCTTTTAATTCTCCTGCATCCCCTCTTGCCGGGGCTCCAAAAATTGGGTGTAGCAGCAGCTACAAAATGGCTCTACAGCCTGTGGGGATGGTCTCATCCTGCCATCTCCTCTCAGTCCAGCACAGCATATCAGCCAGTGTTTGAACTATGCACATCTGCCCGGGGTTTGCACCTAAGTGAATTGGTCTCTAGATGCAGTTGTGAGGGTCCAGCTGACAAAATGATATGTGATCAAACAGCTAAAATGACAGATCATTCTAAAATTAGAGATTGCCTGAGATGAGAGAGATTTAACTCTGGGTAAGACTGCTGAGTGAGTTACAAATATTGAAGCAGCCATTAAAGACGAAAAATCATTATCTCCACAGCAGTCCAGTGGCACTCCTCAGGGCATTAATGTCAATGGAGTAAATAGAAATGATGAAGGTGTGTGGATGAGCGAGAAGCCTGTATTTACAAGTGGACAATAATACAAATTATAGACACGTAACTGACTCTCCAATATGTCCTGAAAAGAAATGCAAAGTGCAAACAGCATAATCAAATTAGGACATTTTGCTAAAGAGTGAAGATTTTGCATGAATGAAACCGGCAGAGGCAATTTCAAAGTAGAAAGTGCTGTGGCTGGTTGTAAAGGTTCTTGAGGTCAGGCAAATTAGTGTCTCTGAGAAAGACGTTGTTAGTATGTCTTTGGGGTTGTGCATCGCTCCTCCACTTATCGGTGGGACTGGCCATTAAACTCTTCATCCAGTAAAGACGTTGCCACGTTACTCAGTGCTGAGGTTCAGCAGATGCCATGGCACAGTGGTCACCAAAGCTAATTGAATTGAACATCCAGAGAGGGTATATACCTGACATGATCAAACCATATTTCACGACCGTCACTTCCACATCACCAGGACATGCGCCAGTACTCTAGAGACCCATTTGATGCTCTGGCTGGTTAGAACTGATACAAGGCAAGCTAGGTCTCTGCTGCAATTTGAAGAGGCATCTAAAAAGGACTCTGCCTTTACTGCAGAGAAAAGCCTCTATGGGATTCCACTGACCACAAAAAGAAATGGCTGCCCCGTGAATTACTGCTCTTCTATGATGCGTCTGATAAACTTCCTGTGCATGGAGAGCTGCCGATGCTTGGGCAGTGTGTAGTTGGATCAGAATCCCTGGAAATTATCTTATATTCTGTTTGCCTATAAAGGAGCTCTTGCAATGGTATGTCTCAAAGCCGAGCTTCAGACGAGATTCTGGTGGCCAGCTCATAGGCATGGAAAGTCCTAAAGGGACGTAGCCTACTTGCCGATTGAGCGGGATAGTCAGTTTATGTCCATCATTGGATGCCTTGCCGGTGACCAGCTGGGGATAAGTAAATAGAAAAGAGAAATGGCTCCCCTTTGGGAATTCAGACTCATACCCACGCACAGTACCCAAGCAGCTGGGCTGTGCCTGGGCAGGTGCACTGATGTGGTGGGAGGTAGAAATAAATCGCCCCCTCTATAAGGTTTAGAGCCACAACAGACACCTCAGTAGCCCCTGCGGACTTAACACACTGCCTCTCTTCCGGGAAGGGAGGCGGGTTCCCATAGCAATGGATCCTCTGATCAGCTGACCTTGCTATGCACTCCCCTGGCCTCTGTATGCTGATGAACTTTTGACAGAATGGAACCATCTGCTGATCAGTCGGTATTCTGGTGATGTAGACTGATATGAGTGGGTTATTATTCAAGACCACTCAAGCCCATATCCTCACCAGAGATAGTCACAGGATCAGTTTTTCTCATGCAACCCCATTGAATTGGGTGGAAATGAGAGCAGACTTTGCTCCATAACCTTCTTCACAAATGTCTTTGCCAGAAGGATTTGGAATAGTTAATAGATTACAAAAGACCTCCATGGGAAATGGTGAGCTACTTAATGATGAATGGGGTTAGCCTCTTCAGTGGTGACCATGCAGCTGGAAATAAGGAGGAGAAGTAGCATGGTTGTGTTCTTTATCAGCTCTGTAGACCAGGTGCAGTGACTTCCTGGATCAATGAAAGTCCCGCTGAGTGTGGGAATAGGAGTCCTGATGTGAAATTGTAGTTGGCACAGAGACAATGGCAGTTCTTGTAAGGTACTTTGACATTCCCACTTCCCCTTGGCATCACTACAGGCACAGAGTTAAGGTGGTGTCTTGGGTGTGAAGTATCATCTTAACTTCCTAATTTTACAACATTTGAGTTCAGGCATTTGAACTCTTCCATTCTGGAAGGATGAGTTGGCCACAAGCCACTTTTAACCTTAACTCCACTGAAACAAAGTCTGGAGAATAAGCAGAATGGGGGGAATAGGGCAAAAATGTTTCTGGGCAAATTTTCAAAGGAATTTGATCTGACTGGTGACTATTCTACACTATTTATAGAAAGTAATTTCAAAATTCATAAAGCCAAGAATTGCACCCAAAATCTGATTGGCTAATAATCACATTCATCCAATCTAGGAACTAACACTGACCAATCAAAACAGTTCAAACTGTGAATTAAATTCTCAGTGCAGCAAACAGTTGGTGAGTGATCCCCTGGTTGAAATAAACTGGAACAAAACATTTGCTGAATAATTTCAAAACACTGAATAAATTCATGGAAATCATGGTCTCTTCATGGATGATTTGCAAAGGGATGTCTTGAATTGACAAACTGGTCCCTTCAAATAGTTTGTCCAATTCTAGAACTTGTGGCATGAATCCAGAGCTCATTGGAAATCAAAGGGAGTCTTACCATAGACTTCAATATTCTTCAAATCAGCATTCATGCATCCAAGTTTTTATTCTGACCACCTCCTCAAACTTAAAATGGCAACAAGTAGCCACAAAGGAACTTCTCTTTGCTATGCAAAAGCACACGACAACTAGAATGTATGACTGCGTTGATCAAGGAAGCAGCCAGCACTGAATCCAAGCCTTGGAATGAAGTCTTACAGAACAAAGGCCCACTTTTCGACTGGTGTAACGCTATTTGAGCCAAGGAGAGGCTGACAGGCTAACACCTATCCCTTGATGCTACTCACAGCTAAGAACAGCCTGGCTGATGGCAAATGCAGAAAGAAGTAAAATTAAAACCAGCAGGCCACAAACAACTTAAGAAACAAGAGTAAGCACATTCCTTCTAAGAAAGAGAGCGTACCTGAACAAAAATTCATTCTGTGCATGCAAAGGAGATTTGGAGTTCTCTAATCCTTTGATTATAAAAGAGCTGAAAGGAAGCTGTGCTACTTTTGAAGATGGAAAAAATGGAATTTCTCTAAACCCATGGTTCTCAAACTTATTTGATTGGCCCCCCCTTTTTTGTGTCTGTGGTTGTTTATGCCCCCCCACAAGTACATATACCACCACCCAGCTCTGAAGGCAGAGCAGAGAGCAGCGGCTGCTGGCCGGGTACCAGCTCTGAAGGCAGAGCGGAGAGCAGCAGCTGTTGTCTGGGTGCCCAGCTCTGAAGGCAGAGCGGAGAGCAATGGCTGCTGGCCGGGTACCAGCTCTGAAGGCAGAGTGGAGAGCAGCAGCTGTTGTCTGGGTGCCCAGCTCTGAAGGCAGAGCGGAGAGCAATGGCTGCTGGCCGGGTGCCCAGCTCTGAAGGCAGAGCGGAGAGCAATGGCTGCTGGCCGGGTGCCCAGCTCTGAAGGCAGCGCCATGCCAGCAGCAGCACAGAAGTAAGGGTGGCGATGTTAAAAGTGATATTCATCAATATCACTTTTCACAGCAGACTTAGTGCCCCATCACTACCCTTATTTCTGTGCTGCTGCTGCCATCCCGGAGCTGACAGCCGGAGCCCCACCACCTGCAGGTGAGGGATTGGGGTGTGTGAAGAAAATGCAGACATTGTCTTTATTGAATTTCATCTTGTTGATTTCAGACCAATTTGTCAAAGATACTTTGAAATCTAATCCTGTCCTCCAAAGTGCTTGCCACCCTTCCCAGTTTTATGTCATCTGCAAATTGTATAAACATTGTCTGCAGTCCTCTATCCAAGTTGTAAATGAACACATTGAATAGTAGCAGATCCGGGACTGACCCTGTGAGGCCCCACTAGATACGTCCTCCAAATTTCCATTGATAATTACTCTTTATTATGGTCTTCCAACCAGTTGTGCATGCACCGTGTAGTAGTTTCATCTAGACCACATTGCCCTAATTTGTTTATGAGAATGTCACGTGGGACTGTGTCAAAAGCCTTACTGAAATCCAGATATATCACACTGGCAGCTTCCCCCCGTCCAGTAGGCCAGTAAAACTGTTGATTGAACCAAGCTGCCATTTGGAATTGGACTCAATATCAGTGATCACTATGTGCATGCGACTGGACAGCTTTTGTGTAAAATGACCCCTTAAGGGTGTTACAGACTGAGAATGGAGATATCCATTCACACTGAGAATATTTGTATTGGTTTAGCTACACCAAAGTGATGATGTTGGTGCTGAAGTAGGGTAATGTGGGGTTTGCCCTGGCGCAATACACCCCGATTTCTTACTAATGTGTGTGTGACCTTAGCTATATCCGTGTCAGCCCTTAGTTGAGCTGCTGTCTAATTATTTGTTTTGTAAAAGAATGGAGATGTGCAGGGTGCAAGGCCAGGGGTCTAAGAGGTGATGGGCTCTACCCACTAAATAAGCTCCACCCCCCACAATGACATGCTGGGTCACTGTAGATTGTGCAGATGTTTGAGATAAGATTATTCAGCTCTCTTTAGCTTCACTGGGTTCCTTCAGCTTGGAGGCCTCTCGGTGGGGCTTGAATATGGCCAAGGGCGCTGCAAAGCTCTTTAGTTTAGCTCCTCCTGAGTGATGATACCGGGGCTGTCTCCCCAAGGCAAAATGAGTAAACTGTGCAGAGCTGCGACCTTCCCTCTCCTTTCTGACATGGAGAACGAAATAGGTAACAGTATTGGCATTGAAATGATCATTGCTGGGCTTCCGAGTTCACACCTTTGAGCTATTGCTTCGGTTACACCGTTCATCGTTTCTGAAGTTTCCTTTGCAGCCATAATAGCTGTAGACTTGAAAGCAGAGGTTCTGGACAACAAGTTAGCAGCTTGAGAGAGGTGCTGGTACACTGCTCTGCTGCACACCAGCCCTGCATGAAGCTGGTTAATTAGCTCCACGTATGTATGTACATTTTGTGTTGGCAGATAGTGCACCAGGAATGTTTTCTGTATGTTTGGACCACTGTGTGATGGCTATGCAGGAAGGAGCTGGCCACAGGTCAGAGGTCCCCTATAGGAGGGGACTCTCTAGCTGCTTATGCAAGGGAACAGTGTGTGTAGGGGGTGAGGCTCTATCCTCCATATATATGTGCCAGCTACACTGGGTGTTTAGATGCTAGCCAGAATCCTGGGCCACACAGAGGCCAGATGCAAAGGATTTTAGAGACAGGATTTTTTTCTACATCAGAACTAATACATGAATTAAATAAAGCAAGTGATAAACTGATCAGTTCTCTACTTGGGCCACTGCTTCTTGCATTGTGCTGGGTGCTGCTAATCTGGCTTCTCTATATCCTTGCAGCATCATTGCTCTGTAGGGTGCTGTCTGTTGGGATCCCCAACCTGTGGGACAATGCCCCCTGAAAACACTCTCCTACATGGGTCCTACCAGTCTCATTAATACATCAGTCAATGGGGTTCTTTCCTGTGCATACTGTATAATCCCTTGCATAACACAGCCTGCCCCTCTGATTCTACCAGTCTCTGATCCTCTGTCTGTCACAGTATCCCCGATCTGTGATTCCTTCCCCCATTACTGGCAAAACACCCCCAGCTACTTCTTTCTTATTTTTCTCTGGCATCTCCTGCTTTTTTCAGCAGTCTCTTGAATGTCTCAATAAAAAAGAATATGTAACTATTTACTTCTTTTTCCTATTACTTTCTCGAGGCTTTATAGGTCACAAAGATTGACGCCAGTGTTATAGATGCCCAGGTACTAAAATAAATACTAGCTGTGTCAACCTTGACATTCAATTATCTGCTGCTCCAGCATTTTCTACCAATCCCCCCCACCACCAGCCCCACCCTGTCACCCCTCTTTTAGGAGTGAGCGGCAGGCTGTCACTCAAATGCAGCCTTTCCTCATGTCAGCTGTCTGCACCAGCTGGAAGGGTATTTGTTAACAAGCCAACAAAAAATAAAACTGGGGAGTGAAATTTTCCCTTTACTGCTGACAGACCAAAGCTCTAAAGCTTTTAGAGAGGAAAACACAAGCAGCCTCATTCAAATTAACTGGCAATGGGAACATAAAGTGTAGGCTGGTGTTTATATGGAAAAGCATTGTGGGATTCTGCAGGACTGGCCTTGGACTTCATAGGGGGTGCCAGGCCATTACTGCAGCATCTTGGGTCAATAAGAGACAACTCCCCACCCTGACTGTTCCCATTTCTCTCTGCTGTTTGGGGTCCCCCACTTGAACCTGGCATGCTGCAGGCTCTGCATCTCGGCTGCTGTCTCTGGTGCTGAAAAGAAGCAGCTGCAAAGGCCATTCATTCAAAGGTTGTGCTGACATGCTGCTGTTAAATTGGCCCTGGTAACTTGTAAAGAGCTTGCCTGTGACATGCACTGATATCTCCAGTCTCTGGAGCTTTGCCCCTCACAGCACAACCACCTTAAAGGGGCTCTTTGTAGGCTCAGCTTCTATAGGTCCTCCACTGTCAGGGGACTGGGTCGTAGGCAGTCAGGCCTCGTGGTCAGAGCAGGAGTCAGGCCTAGTGGTCAGAGTCCAAATGCCAGAGCCCAGGGACAAAGCAGAATCAGAGCCAAGGTTCAAAGCCAAAGATCGTAACCAAAGTCAGCATCTAAGTGCCAGAGCCCAGGGTGGAGACAGAATCAGAACCAGGAATCAGGGCCAAGGATCAGAACTGGATTACCTGGAGTCAAGGAAGACAGGAGCAGGGCTGGTTCCCAGGCAGGAGCCAGGCTGGGACAGGACTGGAACAAGGCTGGGTGCAGGGCAGGGTCTAGGCACTGCCTGGGCACCATGCCACAGTGCTGTTTTAATACTATGCTAGGGCAATGCCCCCAGTATCTGAATATGCCCTCATGGATGGTTCTACCTCAGTGTTTTTCTTCACTGTCCCTTACAATGGAGAGTCACTGAGCATGCTGGTTCCCTAGCCCCAGCAAGCCCCCCACCTGCTGATTGTTCTCAAAGCTTTGGGGGCTGGGAGCACCTGTCAGAATCGCAGTACCCAATGGATAGGGGAGGGACTAGGAAGGAGTGAGGTGGTACCTAAAACACAGCCAATCTGATGTGTGCAGGGTGGGGACTTACAGGGAGACCAGCTCCCGAAAGAGGACCTGGTCGCCCATGCCTTGAGAGCCAGCAGACAGTCAGAAGCACTGTGAGGAATCGAGCTAGAGATTAATTCTGATTCTAATATTCCAAAAGCACAAGCACCTGCTAATGAATCTAAAGAAGAGTCTCCTTTAATGGTTTGCTGTACAGGGCCTATGACACAAGCAGTTCCAATTCCTTCCAACAGAGGGCAGTGGTACACAAACACCCTAGTCAGCTCATTGCATTGGCTTTGGCAGTTCTTACTCTTGTGGACTGTTCAGACCGAATAAAGAATATTCAAGCCCCAGCTGTCATGTGACAAGCAGGAGTCCTTGCAGCTGGCGTGCGGCTGATAGATCGGTACATAGGACTCAGGTGGCTTTGGATTTTAACCTGGGGTGTGTGTTAAGAAATATCAGCAAAGCATGTTGTCCTGCAGCAGCACGTCCTTAATTCACACTGAAGAGAGAAGCACGTGAGGAGCTGATCTCGGGATTTCACCTGTAGTGGAAAAAATTATTTGTGTAATTTGTGTAGTCATAGCAGGGCCAGCCTAATCCACATCCTGCACACAAAGCCTGGGCTGTGCAATAGTAAAGGCTGTTGCTAGCTGCCACAGAACACTAAACTGCTATTACTTTTATAAGCTAGACTACAGAGCAGTCCCTGATATATTAAGGAGCATTAGCATAAATAATTAATCCTGTCACAGCAAGTGAACAAAAGATTGTTCCGTTTCCACATGCAAAGAGCAAACCACGCTCTTTCAGTCAACTGTAATTTTGTTGCAGATAAAGAAAAGTAACAAAGAAAGAACTAATATAAAGTCTCCAGGAGGGCCTCTCACTGATCCTCCAGGCTATAAAAGCCCCACAGCCACTGCAGACAGAGAGGCTGTGACCTTATACATTTAAAGGTGCAGTGCTTGGAAAATAAACCAGAGCAACATACACTGTAAGGATGTGCTATTGGAACACAGATGCTCCCAGACTGCCTCTGCGAGATGCAAGGCAAGAACCCCTGCAGTGATGGGCAAACATGCTCCCAATTAAGCGTTGTCAATCCTCCAGTAGTTAACGGTGAAGGTGTGACTTGATTGTGTTTTTTCACTCATTCGCTCCCTAATTTGCTTAAATCCCCGATTTCCTAGTAGGACTCCCAGTCGTTAGTGCAGATTTGGCACAGTCAATCCAGAAAGTTACAGAACCAAAGGCTTTCCCTGAACGCTGCATGTGCTATGTGTGAAATTGCAAACATAATTGTGTTCCACCTGCCTGGGTGAAGGCGATTTAACTGGGAGGATAAGAAACATGACTGATGTTGAATTGTTAATTTATTTGCAAGGGTGTAATTGCACAAAGAGCATTACGAAGGTTAGACTCAGGGCCTGTTGAGTATCTGCCAATACTAGTGTTTTATAATTGGGGCTGACCTTGTCACTTGCCTCTGTGTGATAAAGGGTCTAATTTAAACGGAAGTGCAGTTTGTAAGCCAACAAGGCACAGCAAGAGCTGTAGGCACTCACATTACCCAAGGATAAGATGTCATGTTGCCACCCAGGCCAAAATCATGGGGCCATGCCACAGGGCAGTTAAAGAGTCCAGAATGTAGGGCTTCAGCAAAGCACTGATACACTGGCTTAACTTTAAACATGTGCTTAAGTCTGTCCCTATTCAGGTAAGCACTTAAGCACATGTGTGAGTTGCAGTGATGTACCCTGCACATGAATACATAACCCAGCGCAATGTCAGACCCACGGGGCTTACACATGTATTTAAAGTTAATCATGTGCTTCAGTGTTTGGCTCTCAAACTGAGGATCCTACAGTGCTGGGAGGAGAAACAGGCTCCTTTAAGAATCTCTCTTCTCCACAACGTGATCTGTAGTACAGCACCATCAACCTCCCACCACCAGCCCCAGTGATTTACTTGTAATAACTTGGCAACATTCCTGACCAGGACCCTGGAACAACCAAATAAAGGCCCCATCTCCAGAGGATCCACTCCAGATTTTATACTGAGCCCTTGGGATGCTGGGCCAGAACTTTGTGAACTTACTCTGCGAATCCTCTTCCAAGCTAATTGCCTTGCTTTAATGAGCTTCCCGTAGACAGGACACTCCTGATTGATGCTATTACCTCTCCACCTTTTAACTTTGCTCCCTGACATGGTGACGCTGTAAAATGTTTAGACAAGAAACATTTTGCAAAGCTCTTTGTGTCTCACCAGGCCAGCAATGTCCCCAGCACACTCCCATGGTTAATGCACCTGGCCTGACCTCTGGGGTTTGATTGAGGGAATGCCTAACTCTCCGTAATTCCACTTGTAAGCGGTAACTAGACAGTCTGTCCGCAGGAATGGGGCTGCCTCTAAAGGTCTAGCAATAGATTCAGTGAGCACAGGGTCATCGATCAATCTAAATCAGGGGTAGCCAACATTCAGTCCAATGAGAGCCTGGCTGGTGGTAGTGTAATCACAGGCTCCTTAGCACATTATGGATGTGTGAGGCTTACGTGTTTCACCTATTTATCTTTAGGAGCTGCAGCTAATCCAGTGCAAATGGGGAGGTTAGTGTTGTTCTGATTCCTAGCGAGTGAATGAGCGGTAGAGAGGAAGGCAGAGTGCCAACGTGGTGGGAAAGGGAGAGCAGAGACATAGCAAACCCAAACCATGTGCAGGCCTGGCTGCTTTTCTCAAAGGGGGCTCTGGTGTTTTAATTGACATAAGGACGGCCATCCTGGGTCAGACCAAAGGTCCATCTAGTCCAGTATCCTGTCTTCTGACAGTGGCCAATGCCAGGTGCCCCAGAGGGAATGAACAGAACAGGTAAATCATCAAGGGATCCACCCCCGTCGCCCATTCCCAGCTTCATGCAAACAGAGGCTAGGGACACCATCCTGGCTATAGCCATTGATGGACCTATCCTCCATGAACTTATCTAGTTCTTTTTTGAACCCCGTTATAGTCTTGGCCTTCTCAACAATTTAGATGGAATATATGGGCCAAAGGTTTTAACGTAACCCAGTCACTGTCCAATATTCGGCGGTGTTAACGTAAGGTTCAGGGTTTGGTATCCAGAGACCTCTGCCTGCTTAGCACCGTGGCCAGCACACCACTAAAAATCCTTTTATTAAAGATACAGAAAAGAAGGAAAACCAGTGAAAGTGTTTGAAATGCCAAGTATTGAGTGAGGCTTTCGTTTTAACAGCATGTCTCGTTCCCCTTTCCTTTAGCTGGAGAGAGCTTTTAGCAAGTAAAACCCTCCTGTCTGTCAGGCTCTTAGATGGTATCAAAGCTGGTAATAACTGTCCTTTTAGAGAAAAGAGAGAAAGTCAGTTGAGCTGGGCTGGACTTGTCGGTGTTGCTGCTGCTGTTAAAGTCCAATCCTATTTCCTAGAAGACAAAACAAGACAAACACACACGAAAGAGGGAGAGAAGAGAACAACAAAGAGAGAAAATGCACCTTCTGACTCTAGTGCTGATGCTTACTTGCAACTTCATGGCTGGAAAAATACAGGCACAGCACATGGTCTGATCGGTCACCCCAAGCCCAGCAAACCCGTACCAGCATTGGGCTGCTCAAGGCACTGCTTTTAGCTGCTTCTTTCTGGTCATAGGCTAACAGTGTTGTAAAATATACTGTCTGGGCCAGCTAAGCCAGACTTTTATTAGACAAAAGGAAAAGGAGAGAGAGAAGAATCAGGTAAGGAAGGGGGAGACAAAGTCTCCCACCCCAGGGGGTGGTTGGGATTCAGTCAGAGCCAGTAGAGGTGTAGGTACCATCTGGTCCCACTCTCTGGCCTGGTCTGGTTATGACATTTCAAGACGACAAAGGCCCAGGGTTCCAGGAGATGGTGGGGGTGACAGCCATGATGGCGAAGGTCGCTCCAGTAGCCAATTTCCTCCCCCCGCAAAGTCTTTTTCTTTAAGGACCCACAAAGGAAGTGGTAGGTGGAATAGCCTGTCCCCTCATTATTTTGTCCACCAATTAAGCCTAGTATCTGACACACCAATTTTGGTTTATTAATTTTCAGTCTTTAGTTCTTCTTGTTTACCAGGTGTGATCATAACACAGTGCTCTAGTCATCAGTAGGTCCTCACCCTTGAACTAATTCTGTCTCCCTTTCGTACCTTTCCCCATGCCCATTTGTTGTTATAGCTCATTGTGACATGAACTTACCCTCACTTTTTATAGTGGAGCTCACAATTAGGGTAAATTATTACAAGGGCCCGTTCCCTTCCTGGCTAAGGCGTTCCCTGCCTGCTTCAGTCAGCTGCTGGGATTGAGTTCATGATTTGCAGTCCAAACAAATGTATCTGTTAAGGGCATGTGCCAAAATATAAATCCATGTACATCAGGGATTCTCAGACTTTTGTACTGGTGACCCCTTTCACACAGCAAGCCTCTGATTGTGACCCCTCCCCCCCCTTATGCATTAGAAACACTTTTTTATATATTTAACACTATTATAAGTGCTGGAGGCAAAGCAGGATTTGGGGTGGAGGGTGACAGCTCACGCCCCCCACGTAATAACCTCGTGACCCCCTAAGGGATCCCGACCCCCAGTTTGAGAACCCCTGATGTACATGGTGCAACATCCGCCTCCAACAAGATGGCCCAGAAACCCCGCTCCACTCACCCCACCGTTGCAGGCCAAGTCTGGAGTCGCAGGCCAAAGCTGAAAAAGGTCAATAGATGAACCTGTCTTTGCTGCTATTTATTTGATTCTGTGATTTATGGAATATCTCCATTATCTTCTCTCCTTTGAGAGTCCAGGTGTGGTGGTCAGGTCACAAAAAGCAGCAGGGCTTTGTGGCACCATGGGACACTGCTCAGGAGCAGGCCAGCTTATCTGCTGCCGCTGCTTTGCTCTGTCTCATTCTAAAAACCTCCCTCTCCTTTTGCTCTGGCTGCTGCCTGACAGTACCCTCTCTGAGCGTTGTCTGCCTGGCCTGTATTCTGTCAAGACGTGTGTGTGTGTGTGTGTGTGTGTGCGCGCGCGTGTCTGCACTCCCTGCCACAGTAGGATTGTTTCTCCATTTGTGTCTCTCGTCCACTCCCTCTTTATCCCTTCACCGCACCGTAGCTGACTGCTTTGCAGGTATGAATGAGTGATGTTGCCCTCTAGTGATTGCCCCACAGAGAGGATATGGGGCCGACTACTGTTAATAGCCATGGGAGATCTCCTTTAGCTCAAGTGACAGAGGCCTGAGTTTTCTGGAACTGAAGAATCATGGGGGCAGTGTGACCTAGTGGCTGTGTTGAGACTCCGGATACCTGAGTTCTGTTCCTGGTGCTGCCGCTGACCTTTTATGTGACTGTGGACAAGACACCTCCCCTCTGTGCTTCCATTTCTCCTCCCGTCTGTCTAGTCTCTTTAGACTATAAACTGTTCAGGGCAAGGACTGCCTCCCACTGTGTGTTTGAGCAGCGCCTACATAGGGGGCCTGATCTCAGTAGGGGTCTGCAGGCATGATTGTAATCTAGCACAATGGGCCCCTGGTCCATGACTGGGGCTCGTGGACCCTGCTGCAGTACAAGCGATAATGAAGGGATCGAGTTCTGGCTCCTCAAAGGTGGGTAATTCCAGTGTCTGTTGTTTCCAGCGTGTGGCTTTGTTCCGACACACAAGAGACACATCAGAGATAATTGCTGTAGGGTTTCCACTCACAGGGCCATAATGTTTGGAGCAAAATGTGTTTTTTGATGCTTCAAAGCAAAATAAACTCCCCCCTGAATCATGCCTAGCTCTGACACTTCAGGGGCACGGCATCGCTGGAGACAAAGTGGTGATGATTTCCCAGCAAAGTCAGATCCCGGTTTGATCAGTGAGCTCCAACCCCCCCCGAGCAGGGGACGCCGGTAAGTCCTTGTGTGCTGCCTGCACGAGAGGAAAGAAACGGTTCCCAAACTCCATCACAGGGTTACGAGGCAAAATGTTTTCAAAGGGTGAATAATACAACAGAACTCATAAAAGAGTCAATCAAAGCTGCTGCAGGACTTAACTAACAGGGTCTTGGCTCAGTGGGGCCGATGCTGCTTTTCTGGGGTGGAGCAGTCAAGACAGGGAGGAGGAGGATGGCAGCATGGAGGTGCAGGCCTCCCATGCCCTGTAGTCAGAGAGGGCTTTGGTGAGAAATAAACAGCTCTGTTCATTCTCTTTGTTCTGATGAGCAAGGCAGAAATTTGTCATTTGCAGAATAGGTCCCTGTGGTGGAATCTATTCGCTGGCTGCCCGGTGCAGGGGGTGTTTCTCTTGGCAAGATCCTGGCAAGGTAAATAACCCAGAATTTGCACTTGATGGATGTTCACTGCCCGCCAGCTTGTCTCCTGAGAGAGATATACAATTCCCTTTCCCACGGTTCGGCTGTAAATTCAGAGTGATTCACAGCAGGTCCCTCTGCCAACAGGGGAAGGACAGGGCCCTGCAGGGGCGGCTGCTGTGTGTGGGTTCTGGGGAGCAGCAGGAGAGGCATGGGAAGGTGGGAGGTCTCAATGGCTGCTCTGAATGGGGGCAGCGTGCTTCCATTTGTCAGCAGTTTCATGTGGCTAAGTGGCCGGTCTCTGTCGCAGGCCAAGGGCACAGCCCTCCAGGTGGCAGAGTGGCTGGAGTGTGCTGATTCACGGCAGCTCAGGATCAGGCCTCCAGTGGGCACTGGGTTAGCAAAGGAGGCAGGGCAGAGAAGAGCAAAACCCATTAAGAAGATTAGGAAACCCTGCCTGCCCTGTAACAAGGGAGATCCCGTTTGTGACAGCTGTGCAGGTGGGGACCCCCTCGCTGGGGGCAGGTCCAGCAGCAGCCCCAAGGGAGCTGTGCCTGAAGGAGCGGGGTTTATTGGAGCTCTGGGTGACAGACAGTCCCACTTGCTGCAGTACTGCCTCTGTGGAGAAGCAGATCTCAGGAGATGTTACCAAGCTAAGCCCAGGGCCATGTGTCTGTGGGGGTAATACATTGTCTTCCCTCATCACTGCTGAGCTTCACCAGTGCGCACAGCATCTCCCAAACCACTTTGGGCCTAATTCTATCCTGCTCCTGGGATCCACAAGGTGCCAAGGGAAGAGATGGGCCATCGGGGAGCTGACAGGGGCCTGTACCACCCCAGCATGAAAGCAACTGAGGAGTTACTCTGACTTATCCCCTTGGTGTGAAAGCTGTATGGGACCTTCTGCTGGTGGAGAATTGGCTCAGTGGAGCTCTGCTCTGCCATACCCCTGCCTGCTTGTGTAACACCGACAGACCCCTGTGGTCGGCGGGCGGGATCAAACCTGGGACCTCTGGAGTTTAGTGCATGAACCTCTACAGCATGAGCTAAAAGTCAACTGGCTGTTAGCTAAGGCTGTAGAACAGACTCATTTTATCTCTCTCTTTAAATAGTTTTGGTGCCATTAGATGGGACAGAACATCACACCCAGAAGGTGTGTGGGTTACACTTGCACACCCTCTCCTGCTCCAGACCTGCACCCTACACCAAAGGTGGGGTGGGGCAGCTGGCACAGAAGCTATCTCCCCCCACATCAGTGAGCCCCACACCAGTGGAGAATTTCCCTGCACAAGGGAGATTTGTGCTAGCCATTTGTGGGTGCAGTCGGTCCTCCTTGCACCTCTGGAGCAGCGCAGTGCAGTGCAAACAAAGCTGGCCAGAGAATCCAGCCCTTGTTCATCCCCATGGCTACATGGATTCTGGGCATGTGTCCTAGCCAGCCTGCTCCCACTCCACATCTGGCTATGTATGAGTTGTGTGTGATGACCTTCTATAATGACGCAACTTACTTGGGTCATCAGCAGGGTTTGAACTTTCCACACTAAGCCATGAGCCTCTACTGCTTGAATAAAAGAAGTCCCCTACCTGATAGCAGTGATAGGCCTGGTCTACACTTACATTTTAAGTGGACATAGCTGCAGTGCTCAGGGTCCACAACTCTGAGCACCGTAGCTACGCTGGCTTAATCTCTAGGTGTAAACACAGTTAGGTCAATGGAAGAAGGCTTCTGCCAACCTAGCTCCCATCAGTTGGGGAGGTGGAGTTTGTGACGGGTTGGATCATAGAAACCCCCTTGGGAACTGCCACCTGATGTGCCTAGACTACTTCTGACCCTGTTTTCTCTGCCAGCTTGAGACTTCAGTGCCCTGCCTGGTTGTGCCAGACATGTTAGCCTGCTACAAACACAGACCCAGATCTGAACCACGTCCCCCAAAAGCTGCAGGCTTAACTGAAAACAGCTTAAGAAGTGTTCCTGTCTCCAATACTCAGGTACCCAACTCCCAATGGGGTCTGTACAAGAGTTTGCCGGAGCTCGACCTTCTCCGGGGCGACGGGGAGCCACACCGACTCACTACCCACCGGGGCAGGGCACTCTGTCTGGCAGCAGGGTTTCCCCGGCGGTCCTTGTTGTCCTGAGAGGCACGATAAGCCCGACGCTAGCTTCGGGCGGACACCAATGTTATGTCCAGGCTCAGGCCCTCAGTCGGGGCTGAGCAACAGTAAAAGGTATTTCAGCCTGGGCCCTAGGTCAGGGCGGGGCAACAAACACTGGGACAGGTGCTCAGGCCCTCAGTCAGGGCTGAGCAACAGTATAACCTAAGCCACAACAGGCCTGGGAGAGGAGGAGACTGCCACCCACAGGTTGGGTGGCAGGGGGGACGCAGGCCGTCCCACTCCACTGCGTCCCAGCCCGGGGCCCTAGCAGCGGCAGAAGGCCCGCTGCGTAGTCAGTGGGGATCCTGGCCGCAACACACTGACATAGGCTCCAGTAATGCTGCAGCCAGACTGGAGTCGGCTGCCCCCGGGCTACTTCCACTCTCCCCCTCTGGGCTTACCTGGGGGCTGGTGTCGGCCTTGGGCGGGTCCTGGACCATGGGTTCGCCTGGCCAGGCGTCGTTCGGCAAGTCCAGCAACTCCTCCGGGTAGTGGGTGCAGGGCAGGCCTGGCGGCTCCTCGGGGTAGCGGGCGCAGGGCAGGCCCGGCGGCTGCCCCGGGTCGCGGAGGTTTCCCCGCCCCGAGCTAGGCTGGAGACGTCTGGTCTTTTCGGCGGCTGGGGCCTGACTGAGTTCTGAAGGCCAGCCTTTATGCTTCCGGTTCACCGCCTGACCCTCTGAGGGGCGGGCGCAGCGCTCCCTGGCTCCACCCACAGCGGCCTCCGGATGGGCTCTTCCACCTCCGGGGCGACGGGGAGCCACACCGAGTCACTACACGCCCCCCCGCCTCCCCTCAAGTCTGGCTCCCGTTCTTCGGGGCCAGACCCTTCTCTCCCCCCTAGGTGGGATAGGAAGTCTGCGTTTGCATGTTCCTTGCCGGCCCTATGCTGGATGATGAACGCGTAGGGTGGCAAGGCTAGATACCACCGCAGTAGTCAGTCATTGTTATTTTTCATTCTCATCAACCATTGGAGGGGGGCATCGTCCGTGACTAGCAAGAACGGCGCCCCAAGGAGATAGTATCGTAGGGCGTCACAGGCCCATTTTATGGCGAGTGCCTCTTTCTCAACCACGGCATAGTTCTTTTCACGGGGGAACAACTTTCGGCTCAGGTATAGAACTGGGTGGTCCTCTCCATCAATTTCTTGGGATAGGACAGCCCCCAGCCCTACCTCTGAGGCATCCGTCTGCAGGATGAACCCCCGGTGGAAGTCTGGGCTGTATAGGACCGGCTCCTGGCAAAGACACGTCTGGAGTGTCCGGAAAGCATTTTCACAATCTGGGGATCACCGCACTTGCCGGGGGCTGTCTTTTGTCAACAGTCCGGTTAAGGGAGCCGCGATGGTTGCAAACCGGGGAATGAACCATAGATAGTACCCGACGAGTCCCAGGAAGTGTCGGACTTGGCGTTTTGTGGTGGGGGTCGGGCAGGCTGCCAGGGCTTGTACTTTCCCGATGAGGGGCTTCACTCGTCCTCCCCCTTTAGTGTACCCCAAGTATGTGGTCTCCTGCCATCCAATGTGGCACTTCTTCGGGTTGGCTGTCAGACCCGCCTCCCGCAGGGCTCTCAGGACCGCAGCCACCTGTTCCAGGTGGTCTTCCCAGTGCCGGCTATAGATCATGACATCATCCAGGTAGGCGGCCGCATAGTCATGATGGGGCCGTAGAAGGCAATCCATTAGCCGCTGGAACGTCGCCGGGGCCCCATGGAGGCCAAAAGGCATCCGGGTGAACTGGTACAGTCCTGTAGGAGTGGCAAACGCGGTCTTTTCCTTAGAGGGGTCATCGAGCGGGATCTGCCAATACCCCTTACTGAGGTTGAGGGTGGTGATGAACCGGGCCTCGCCTAGGCAGCCCAGCAACTCGTCCACCCGGGGCATTGGATAGGCGTCGAACTGTGAGATGGCGTTCATCCGTCGGAAGTCTATACAGAAGCATCGGGTGCCATGAGGCTTGGGCACCAAGACCACCAGGCTACGCCACTCACTCTGAGATGGATCGATGACTCCTAAGGCCAGCATGGCCTGTACCTCTTCCTCTACCTCCTGACGCATCTGGTATGGCAAGGGTCTGGTCGTTTCACGGATTACCTTCCCTGGCTCGGTCTGGACCAAGTGATAGACCAGGGTCATGTACCCGGGTAGGGCCATGAAGGTTTTTGGGAAGGCCTGCAGGAGACACTGGGCCTGCTTGCACTGCTCCTCTGTAAGAGTGTCGCCGGGCAGGGGGGTCCTCGGTCCGGCGTGCGTGGGGGCCGAACTCCGGCTCGGGCGGGTAATAATTAATCAGCAGGCCCTCCCGCTCCCGCCCCCGCCATGGTTTCAACAGGTTTACATGGTACCGCTGTGTCTTCTTGCGCTGGTCGGGCTGGCGGATCTCGTAGGTGACGGGGCCCACCTTCCGAGCTACCTCGTAGGGTCCCTGCCAATGGGCCAGTAGCTTTGACTCGCTTGAGGGCAGGAGGAGCAGGACCCGATCACCGGGTTCAAAGTCACACACCTACGCCTCCCAGTTATACGTCCGTTCCTGCCTGTCCTGGGCAGCTTTTAAGTTTTCACGGGCCAGGGCCCCAGCCTGAGCAACGTATTCCTGCAACTGGAGGACGTAGTGCAGGAGGCCCTGAGTTGGTGAAGGGGACTGCTCCCATGTTTCATGCATTAAGTCCAACAGGTCCCGCGGACAGCGCCCGTACAGCCGTTCGAACAGGGAGAACTTGGTTGAGGACTGGGGTACCTCGTGGATAGCTAACAGCAGGGGAGGGAGCAACTGATCCCACCAGCGGAGTTCCTCCGGGGGGAATTTCCACAACATTTCTTTGAGAGTCCGGTTAAACCGTTCCACCGGCCCATCTGTCTGCGGGCGGTAGATGGAAGTCTGTAATTGTTTGATCCCCAGGAGATTGCAGACCTGCTGCAGCAGGCGGGAGGTGAAATTAGTGCCTTGGTCCGTGAGGATTTCTCGGGGCAACCCCACCCGAGGGAAGACCTTCACCTGTTCACCGGCGATGGTCTGGGCCATGGTGCTCCGCAATGGAATGGCCTCCGGGAAACGGGTGGCGTAGTCCACGATAATCAGGACATACTGGAACCCCGACGCACTCTTTGGGAGTGGTCCCACCAGGTCCATAGCCACCCGTTCGAATGGTGTTTCCATTATAGGCATGGGGAAAAGGGGGGCCCTGGGTAAGTTTTGCGGAGCGGCTACCTGGCACTCCAGGCAGGAGCTACAATAGTTTCTCACCTCCTGGTGAACACCGGGCCAGAAGAACCGCATTAGGATCCGGGCAAGGGTCTTCTCCTGGCCCAGATGCCCAGCTGCTGGGATGTCGTGCGCCAGCTTCATCACGGCGCGCCGGTGACACTGCGATACCAGCAGCTGCGTTTAGGGCTCCTTCGTACGGGCGTCGCGGTCTACCCAGTAAAGATGGTCCCAGCGTAATTCGAAGTGGGGCCACTGGGTCGCCCGCTGGGGGTTGACGATGGTCCCATCGACGACCGCTAGTTGTTCATAGGCCCCACTAAGGGTGGGGTCAGCCCTCTGGTCATGGCAGAAATCGGTATGAAGGAGGGGCTCAATTCCGGGCCCAAGCCGGGGGTCGTCGGCCTCTCCGGTTCCTGCCTCGGGTTCTGGGTCCTCGGGCTCCTCTTCCGGTAGTGCCCCCTGGAACTCCCCCTCCAAGGCTGAGGTTGACCGGAGGATCTCCTCAAAGGCGGGCCAGTCCTGCCCCAGGATCACCGGGTACGCCAGTCGAGGGGCTAAGCCCACCACGATTCGGTGGGTGACGCCAGCCACTGTTAACCAGACCCAGGCACTAGGGTACGGCCGGACCTCCCCATGGATGCATTTCAGGTGGATTGTCCCCAAGTGGGGGTCCGCCTGGGGTCCTAAAGCCTGGCGAACCAGGGTCTGGCCGCAGCCTGAGTTGATCAAGGCCTGGGTGGAGTGGTCACCGACCACTACCGGGATCATGATCTTGGGGGCCTGGAGTAACCGGGCCCTGGTGTCCCCGGCACAGACCTGGCCGAAGCAACATGTCCGTGCAGTCCCGTTGCAAGTGCCCCGACTTCCCACAACGGAAGCAGGGCTCGAGTTCAGGGCGAACGCCGCGGGAGGAGGCTCCCCTTGGACTCCTAGGGGGGCTCCGGGGAACCCTCGCGACACTCGGCACGGGCCGAGGGGGAGGTTCCGGGCGTCTGAACCGAGGTCCTGGGCAAGCCTCTTGCCCGCGGCCCAGGTTCCGCGGTCCGGTCCGGGCATCCCCTCTCCATTCGGAGTGTAGGTGTTTCGGTCCGGGGTTCTGAGCTTGGAGGCCGGGTCCCACCGGTGATTCGGCCGCGAGGAAGTCTTCCATCAGTGCGACGGCCGCAGCTAACGTCACCGGCTGGTGGTGGAACACCCAGGCCCATCCTCGCGTCGGGAGAATGTGTACAAATTGTTCGAGGATGACTTGTTTTGTAACCTCCTCCGCGGTCCTCGTTTCTGGCTGTAGCCACCTCCTACATGCCTCCTTCAGGGCTTGGGCCACCAGCCTGGCTCTGGTGCCCGTGGAATACGTTTGGCTCCGGAACTGCTGCCGAAACGTCTCTGGGCTGACGTCTAAGGCGTCCAAGATTGCAGCCTTCACCCGGCTGTAATCCCTTGCGTCTTCCGTAGCCAGCCCTCTATACGCCGTCTGGGCAGTCCCTGTGAGGTAGGGAGCCAGAAGGGTGGCCCATTGGGCCTGGGGCCACCCCGCGACCAGCACCACCCACTCGAACGTAACCAAGAACGTCTCAGGGTCATCGTCGGGACCCATCTTGGTTAGTTGTACCGGGACGGCGGTGCGGGGCGACCCAGCCCCGTCCCCTGGCTGCAGGTCCACGGGGTGCGCCACCGCGGTCACAAGTTGCTGCAGCCGGTCCCCCAGCTGCTGAATGAGCTGTGGCTGCTGCTGGAGTTGAGCGGGATGCTGCCACTGCTGCTGCTGCTGGAGCTGGAGCTGGGCAGCGGCCTGCTGTTGTTGATGTTCAAGCTGGGCAGTGACCTGCTGCTGCTGCTGCTGAACGTGGGCGGCCTGCTGGCGCTCCTGGCTCTCAGCCAGCAGTTGAAACAGTCGCTCCATCTCCATGGTTCTCGGGGGGGGGGGGAATCTCCCCCCCTCAGGCCCTTCTCACAGGGCCAAGGGATCACTCCCCACTTCTGGTACCACGTGTACAAGAGTTTGCCGGGGCTCGACCCTCTCCGGGGCGACGGGGAGCCACACCGACTCACTACCTACCGGGGCTGGGCACTCTGTCTGGCGGCAGGGTTTCCCCGGCAGTCCTTGCTGTCCTGAGAGGCACGATAAGCCCTACCCTAGCTTCGGGCGGACACCAATGTTATGTCCGGGCTCAGGCCCTCAGTCAGGGCTGAGCAACAGTATAAAGTATTTAGGCCCAGGCCCTAGGGCAGGGCAGGGCAACAAACGCTGGGACAGGCGCTCAGGCCCTCAGTCAGGGCTGAGCAACAGTATAACCTAAGCCACAACAGGCCTGGGAGAGGGGGAGACTGCCACCCACAGGTTGGGTGGCAGGAGGGGGGACGCAGGCCGTCCCACTCCACTGCGTCCCAGCCCGGGGCCCTAGCAGCGGCAGAAGGCCCGCTGCTTAGTCAGTGGGGACCTGGCCACAACACACTGACATTGGCTCCGGTAATGCTGCAGCCAGACTGGGGTCGGCTGCCCCCGGGCTACTTCCACTCTCCCCCTCTGGGCTTACCTGGGGGCTGGTGTCGGCCTCGGGGGGGTCCTGGACCATGGGTTCATCTGGCCAGTCGTTCGGCAAGTCCGGCAACTCCTCTGGGTAGTGGGCGTAGGGGAAGCCCGGCGGCTCCTCGGGATAGTAGACGCAGGGCAGGCTTAGAGATTGGCTAATGCCCTGAAACATGAGGTTTATTTCCCTTCCAAAACTTATATTAGCATTAACCCTTATAATTCCACATACTCTTGTTCTCTATGTAAATGTCCAATTCCTCTTTGAAGCTTGCTGTGTTCTTGACTCAATCAGTGAGTTCCGCAGTTGAATTATGCATAGTGAGGAACCAGTAGTTCCTTTCTTATACTGGAAGAAGCTCTGATTCCTTTCAAGGGACTCACAGCAGGATATGATAAGGGACTTGAGGAGAGGTGATAGATGATCAGGAGTGAGCTAGGCAGGCAGAGACACCATAGAGTCCTGGAGAGAGGGGAGTCAATTATCCTTTCCTGCTTCACTAGCTACATGAATGTGCCTGGCCATTTGCAGTGGTAACTAGCCAAGGATGGGCCCAGGTCCACAAACATAACTTCCTCCAAGGCCTAGTGCTCTTTGGGGGAGTCCTGTGTGAACACTCAGCAGGCTGAATGGTGAGATGAGCCCAGTCAGATGGGATCACAGTACAAGATGGCCCAAAGCCCAATCTGTAATCCATACGTGTTGGATCCCATGTGTTATTTTTGTTTGTACGAGTATATCTGGAGGCAGTCAGATCCAGTCAGAGAGATTCAGGCAGGGAAGGATGTGCAACTGTTTCAAAAATCGCTCTTCAGTACTGGTCAAGGAGGCTCTGATGCCACTGATGTGCTGATGGCATCCAGTTGTGTATCTCGTTCTCCACAGAGACAAGCGATGCTGTAACAGGGATGTCATGATGCTGACAAGAGATTAGCACCTACCTCAAGGACAGCTGGCTCATGCTGGACCTCGGCACAGTTGAAGTGATGCTGCTCAGAAGGTGGAGAATAAAGTTGGTTGGGATCTGATTTTCTTTCAAAATTTCTACCAAAATCAACCCTTTTTCTATCACATTTTTTCTTTGAAAATGTTCTGCTTTTTGGTACAAGACAAAACAAAATTCAGTTTTCAGTTGTCAAAAAGTGAAATGTTTGGGGCTTTTGTTTTCTGATGAAAATGGATTTTTTTCATTTATGTTAAAAATGTATTTTCTGTTGGAAAATATTTAGATGGATGTCATGGGGTCCACTCACTGCAGGAGGTGCCTTCCCCTGGCTGGCCTGTGGATTATCTCTGTCAGGCATTGCACCATCCTCAGGCAGGATCTTCATCCATCATGTCTCACCCTACGGTCCCTCTCGCTCCAGGAATTGCAGCCTCCTCTTTGTGACTCAGCCCTCTGGCTGGGTCACTGTATGTGTTCCCCCCTTCTGAGGTATCAAAGTCCCTCTTGGCAAATGGGCTCACGCAGTCCTCCTGCTCACTGGTGCCACTTCATCAGCTGCCAGTAGGGGAACCCGGGCCCACCCTCTACTCTGGGTCCTGGCTCAGGGGTCCTCTCATTAGCAGCCAAGCTTTCTGCTTTCCCCTGGAGCCTTTTCCTACCTTCCTGGCTTCCCCCCTCTCTGGGTTCACCAGCCTCCCAAGTCCCTCCTCTCAGGGGGTAACCATGGATTACCCCAGTGGCACTGCGTAGGGGGGACATGTGGGGTCAAGTGCCCCCCAGATTTCTGCTTGGCCTGCCGGATGGGAGGGAAAGGAGCTCTGTTCTTCTCCCACTGTGCCTGCCCTCAGCATGTTTGATTCCTGTCCCTGACAGCCAGGCCTGAGTGGGAAGAGTAAGGGGCAGGACCAGCCACTTCTCACGCCGGCTGGGTTGCTGCTCTTTGCAATGTGGTGGCTGCCTGCGAGAACACATGTGGGCCCAGCTGCAGGGGACAGGGACCGAGTGAGCCATAGTCCTCTCTCCTTCCCACCAGAACATTTCCAGCTCACTCCACCCCTGTCCTCAGCAGCCAGGCCTGGGCAGGGGGTGGCCTGCCACTGCTGCTTCCCCAGCCAGGCTCTCTCAGGCAGCTTCTACACTGCACAGAGCAGGGGCCTGGAGTGGCCGGCTTCAGTTGCATGAGAACTGGCTCCAACCTGCTCCCTGCCCAGGGCCAGCTGCCAGGGAGAGTGGTCGAATGTGCCTGTGGGAGGCACAGAGGGAGAAGGACAAAGCCCCCGCCCCCCAAGGTAACTCTGGTGGGACGAGGAGAGTGTGGTGGTCCTGGGGCTGGGTGCAGGGTACGGGGATTTCTGGGCAGAGGAAATACATGGGGAAATCACATGTCCTCCCCTTTAGATTGTGTCCCCTCAGTATGGGAAGGCACGAGTCATTTATGGTTCTTTGGCCCCTAACGCACCTCCCTCCTCCCAGGTAGTGACTGCAGACTACCTCCCTTCAGCCCCCCTCTGCTCTCAGCTCCTGGGCTTTATACAGGCCCTTCCTGTTCCTTCCCAGATCAGCCCCTGCTCTCTGGGTCCTCCTCTAGGTGGAGCCTGGGAAGTTAATTGGCCTGCCTGGCCATTTGTACAGGTGTGACTACCTGCCCTGTCCTGGTTACTATACGTGGCCAGTTTGCATCCAAATCCAATAATTTTTTTAAAATAGGATATTAATCCTAATTAATAAGTATTTATTCATAAATTAAAACCACCATATAAAAAGGACAGGTGAGTGAGTAGCCAATAGATACAAAGTCACTAACAACCAATAATCCATTGAAATTAACATATGGAGAAATAACTGAAATATACATAATAGTAAGATACATGGAATGGAAGTCCGGGATTGCTACTTGTCACTGGACAGAGCCATCATATCAGCGGTGGCATATAACATGAGTCTGCATAGATTTTCTTTAAAATTCATACCTCTCTCAGTTTCCAGGAGTTTTAGAAGATCGTCATTACTTTCACTTCATTTGCCACGAGCTCCAATTACAAGACCAAAGATGTGGACATTTAAACTCCCGGATACCTTTTTGATGACTTCCTCCAACTCGGAGTAATAGGCAACCTTTTCCCTGTAGGCTCTTTCCAAACTGTTGGAATTATCCTACCAATGAACAGTTCCTAAGATGAGGTTCCACTATTGTTTTTCCACCAAAGTTTACTAACTTTGTCGACCACAGCAGAGATTACTACATTATGACTTCTAATCCATGCATCCTTAGTTTTATAGCATTGCCCAGATATATGTGGGACTGTCTCCCTCACCTTTCCATTCCATCTACACATAGTGTTAGCTCCCTAGTTGGATAAACATTTCCCCTCATCTGTAATGCAGCAATTAAAGAGGACGATTTAACCATTTAAAATCTCTTTAAGAACGAATTGCTGATAGTTTCGTTCTTAAAATACTTGATCCCCACACCCTGACACCTCAAACTACACCACCTGGAGAATTCCTTTTCTCTCCATTTCTTTGGGTTAGGAGTAGCCACACTATAGATCTTGATCTTATCCACTACATTTTCTCCAGGTATCAGGGTTCCCTCCCCACTCTAAACTCTAAGGTACAAATGTGGGGACCCACATGAAAGACCCCCTAAGCTTATTTCTACCAGCTTAGGTTAAAAACTTCCCCAACGCTCAAATTCTTCCTTGCCCTTGGACGGTATGCTGCCACCACCAAGTGAGTTAGACAAAGATTCAGGAAAAGGACCACTTGGAGTTCCTGTTTCCCCAAAATATCCCCTCAAGTCCCTACACCCCCTTTCCTGGGGAGGCTTGAGAATAATATCCTAACCAATTGGTTACAAAGTGAGCACAGATCAAACCCCCTTGGGTCTTTAGAACACTGAAAAATAATCAGGTTCTTAAAAGAAGTTTATTTAAAAAAAGATAAAAGAATCACCTCTGTAAAATCAGGATGGAAGATAACTCTACAGGGTAACAAAAAGATTCAAAACACAGAGCATTTCCCCTCTAGGCAAAACGTTAAAGTTACAAAAACAGGGATAAACCTCCCTTTTAGCACAGGGAAAATTCACAAGCTAAAACAATCTAACACATTTCCTTCCTATTACTTACAGTTTGTAATCTTAAGGCCTTTAGTTCAGGTATGGCTTTGGGAGATGTATTTTCTCTGCCCTGATTCCTCGCTCACCCGGAGAGAACACAAAGGAACACAAAACAAAAACCTTCCCCCACAGACTTGAAAGTATCTTCTCCCCTCATTGGTCCTTTTGGTCAGGTGCCAACCAGGTTACTTGAGCTTCTTAACCCTTTACAGGTAAAGGAGGGATTTTATGCTACCCTTAGCTGTATGTTTATGACAAAAGGATAGATCGATCCAATTGTCCCTAGAAACTATATGCCTCCTTCATTTATGGCTCAGGATGTTGGGTATCTGTACGTTAAACTGAGTGCTGGCCCTCCATCGCTTTCCCTGACATAAAATAGCCCATCTGTAGTACTCTGTGGGAGATGTAAAATCCTTTTAACAACTTTCCTAACTAAAACATCTAGTTAATTTAAAATAAAAAGGAGGCTTGACTAAAAGCAAATTATAAAATAACCTAGGCAAAATGTATGTCTGTAAAATCATCAATTTTGGGGCAGTTTAAGGGGAGCCCTACACAAACCATCACTCCACTTAGTCAATTTATCCTTGAGACAGACCACCCACCCCTATCCAGGGGTCTATTCTTGCCTCCAAGTATTTTTCAAATTGACCTGGTTGTTCGTAGTCAATGCTCTGACTCCCAATCTCCAATTCTCCTTTGGGTTAATCACATATTAGTGATTAGATAGTATGTGAAACCCTTAGTCTTCTTAACATTGACCCATAAACTAGAGTTCCAACAAAAACAACCTAAAATCTCAAGATTTTTAATTATCCCCTGATAAGAACCACTTAAAATTGCCACGTCGTCAGCAAATACCAACAACGTGATACTATTCCCCTGAACATAAACCCAGAGCCCTCAGATTCTAGTTTAACTAACAAGGGATGCATAGCTATCTTAAATAAAATTGGGGACAAAGGGTCTCCTTGTTTAACCCCCCTCCGTATAAATATGGACTCAGTTCTATCATCACCAATCCAAACCCTAGTAGTGCAATTGCTATACAAATCCCTAATAATTTCTATAAAATGTTCATCAATCCCAAGCCTCTTAAGGCCAGACATATTGTGCCTATGTCCTTATAGAGTCAAAGGACTTAGCCAAATCAACAAAAACAATGGCTAATTCATCCCCATTCCGCTCACTCCCCTTTAATAAAATTATCTAAAATTGAGATATTTTCTTCACATCCTGGAGCTGAAATAAATCCTTTTTGTCTGTTGCATAATTTAACTGTAGTCATCAATCTTTAAGCTACAATTTTTCGATACAGTCTAACCCAAACAGATCCAATAGTCAGTGGTCTCCCAGAGGATAGTTTAGCTCAGGGGTAGGCAACCTATGGCACGCGTGCCGAAGGCGGCACACGGGCTGATTTTCAGTGGCACTCACACTGCCTAGGTCCTGGCCACCGGTCCGGGAGGCTCTGCATTTTAATTTAATTTTAAATGAAGCTTCTTAAACATTTTAAAAAATGTATTTACTTTACATACAACAATAGTTTAGTTCTATATTATAGACTTATAGAAAGAGACCTTCTAAAAATGTTAACATGTATTATTGGCACGCGAAACCTTAAATTAGAGTGAATAAATGAAGACTCGGCACACCACTTCTGAAAGGTTGCCGACCCCTGGTTTAACTAATTCTTCCTCATTCTGTACTTTTGGGATTAAAATATTTCTATTTTCTTTAAAAATGTCCCGGGACCTGCATATTTAAAAACCATATATTAAAAATGTTTTGTATGAATTTGTAATAAATCATTAACAATTACTTCGTTGGGGCCTGGGGCACTATCTTTACGAATATCTTTCAAGGCCTCCCTAACTTCCTCCATCGAGATCAGACTCTGTAATAAATCATTATCCACATTCTCACGGCCGAGGGCCAACCTATCATACTTCCATGTCCATTATTATCTAGCATATCTACATAATATTTTTCAATCTCAGTAAGGGGAATATTGCATTTAGCTCTATCAGTTTCTCCCATAATTATACATGCTAATCTTTTTTATCTTTAGCAAATAATTGTTGATAGAATTTATAACAAGCCTTTTTAGTGGCACACCGTTGAACAGAAATAGACTGCCTCTTCCTATCTCCATTCCCTTTATTCCTTATCCTGTTTCCATTCCTCATCTCCTGTTCTTCAACATCACTGCTCAAATCAACATCTATCAAAGATTTACACAATTCCTCTACATTGTCCACCCAACTGAAGCCGTACGATCTTCTCTCAATGACTTTTCAGTTTCATCTTTGTCCAGCCTTCCTACCTTGTCTACTTTGCCTACACCAATATACCCAGATTATCCACAGATGGATGCACTCTTAATGGCAAAAAAATTTCCCTAGGGGGAGGAACCTCCAATATGCAATCATCACCAAGTCCTTCATTACTCGATTCATCAATGATAATATCCTTCTTAATTCTTTTCTTAGCCAATTTGTGTCTTTTATCAGAAATTTGTTTGTTGGTTTTCATCCCTAATTCACTCTCTATGCACTTATTTATGTTTCTCTTGCCTGCATAATTAATCTCTAACTGAGTAAGAAGTTCAACTTCTTGTTCAGTCCCTACATGAGATTGAGTAGACTCCCTAACACCCTTCCTAATCACCTTGCTTTCTTTCCTTTGTTCATTCCTAACTGTGGGATGTCTGTATCTAAAGTGTTGGCTCAATCAGATTTAGTGTGGAAATCCATCCCACAGATCAAACAGACATAGCCCATCTCCGGGGTAATCACCTCTCCAGGGCAGGGCCGGCTCTAGCGTTTTTGCCGCCCCAAGCAGAAAAAAAAAAGCCGTGATTGCAAGCGGCGGCAGCTCTACCGCTGCTTCATTCTATGGCAGCAATTCGGTGGCAGGTCCTTCGCTCCGAGAGGGAGTGACGGCCCCACCGCCGAATGGCCGGATATGCCGCCCCCCTCTTCATTGGCCACCCCAGGCACCTGCTTGCTAGGCTGGTGTCTGGAACCGGCCCTGCTCCGGGCACACACTTGGGGTCCTGGAAAGGTAGATTATGGAACTGAGAACATTTACCACACTTTTTGCATACAACTCTGATGGCTTTGCTCTTCTGGACCACATTTATATGTTTAGCCCACTTTCCAAACGTAGCTAAAATCTGTGGGCAGATGGGACAATCAAAACACTCAACGGGCTATTCTAAATAAAAAATTCCACCATTCCATGAGCTGCTGTTTGATAAGTTATCTGTGTTATTAAAAATAGTAGTTACATTAGTAATAAAATGTCCATTCTCATTAAAATATGGATCATCCAAAGTATCTAAATTCTTAAAACTAGGATTCAAATTGTCCACATCTAAATTATTAAAAGTGTTCTTGGTAAAAACCATAGCTAAAAACGATAAATCATTATTGACCTGGTCCTCACCTATCAATCCAAATTCCTCCACTCCCATATCATCTCCGACAGGGAGGTCACCTAGCTCAGTCTCATGAGATATCCACTCACACAAAAATGTTTTGTACATAAGTCCAGTGACCCGAATTAGTCCCCTAATATATTTAACACTGCCAGCCGGGGCATCAAATCTGGCAGCAGGGGCATTGTTTACCCAGTCCAGCGCCCTGCCAGTCTAGTGTGGGATGGGCACCCCATCACAATGAAAATATTTCAGCCATCTTTAACAGAGAAGTTCTGATAAACTAACTGGGATAATTTTCCTCTCCCAGCTCCCTTCCCTTGAAGGCATCCATCCTCATGCTTCCAAGTGTGGGGAAGGCTACATATGGTTCCTGTTAAGAGAATTCCTATCCTGGATGATCAGGTAAAATAAGTGGCAAAAATACCTTCCTCTACCTGGCAGCTTGCTAAAAATGTTTGATCCTTCCACCACGAAGAAGATCTGGCCATCATCACCTTCAGATTAGATGTTTGTAGCTCACTGCAATGGGGGATGAATGAGAATGCAATGCAGGGGGTACAGCATGCTGCAAGCCTGCCTTCTCATTGGGCCGGGTTGCCATGATCACATCCCCCCTGTGCTCTGATTCCTCCATTGGCTCCCAATCAAGAGCTATAGTCGTGATCCTCAAAGCCACCTGCAGGTCTGGACCCAGCTACGTCCGTGGCTGCATCTCTGTCCAAGGCCCACCATGAGAACCAGGAAAATGCAGATCTCAAAGTCCAGGATGAAATGCACGACAGCTGGAAATGAAATGTTCTTGGTCAAGGGGATTTGGCTCTGGAATGAACTTTCAGGGGAGATGAGACTAACCTGGAGTCTGGCCATCTTTGGCTCATGCTGCAAGCCTCTCGTGTTTGAGAAAGCTCTTCCAGAGCAGGAAATTCAGGCTGAAGGGGAGAAGCTGGAAGTTATGTCAGAAACTGAGGAAGAAGAAGCGAGCAATGAGGAATGGCTGCAGATTAGGAAGCAGGAAAAAAAGAATAGAAGTATCTGTATTTGGAAAAGAGAGAGCAGACAGAGATGGAAAAAAGAGAAGGAAAAGGATTGATATATGAGACTTAACCAACCACTAGCGGAAGATGTAAGGCTGGGAGATGTTAATTAGGTGGTGTATTGGAGACATATTAAGAGCTAAAGGAATACTGGGTGGAGCGGTATTAATAGAACATGCACATAAGGAACAAGCAGAGAAACTTCCTAAAACAGCAATGTTAGGGAAAATGAAAGTAATTTGCCAGTTACCTACATTTATGACAGAAGCAAGAGGGGTCATGTACGGGGTTTCACTAGGCATGACTGAGGATGAAATTAAAAGGGGTACAGGTGAGGACCGACTGCTGTTTGTTAAGCAATGGATTAGCAGGAGAGGGGGAGAACACCAACCATCCGAGTAACGTATAAAGGTACAACACTACCTGATAGGGTTAATATAGGAGACCAACTCTTCCGAGTTAAACCATATATCCTGGCCCCTTGGAGATGTTTTTGTAAAGGTCAAAGGTTCAGGCACATGGCAGCTGTCTGGAAGGGGAAAATGAGGTGTGTAAAGGTGGAGGAGAACTGTATGGAAGGAATAGAACTAAAATGCAGCAGTTGTGGAGATAAGCACAGTGCAGCATAGGAAGGGTGTGTGGCAGTGGAAGGAGCTAGAGAGATACAGAAAATTAAAACTATCCATAAAATATCCCGTGGAGAAGCTATGAAAAGATGTTCAGAGCGGAATGTGGAGTAGGAGGAAAATGCCACTGAGGGAAAAGAGCTCCTGAAACAACAACACCCAGTTCAGGGCAGAAAAGATCATATAAGAGGAACTGATGAAGATATACTACATGTAGGCAAAGAGACATTTATAGCATTTATGATAGAGATGATTAAATGCACTTTACAGACAGAAAAGAAGATTGAAGGAATAAAAATTATAACAAAAGCAGCAGAAAAGTTTGCATAGAGGCAAGCTCTCAATAGACCTCATTCATGCAATTTTAAATGAAAGTAATAATGTTGTTTAAACAACATGATTGTAATGTTATTTTTTGTTGGAACGCACATAGTTTAATAACACATGATCAGGAAATAAAGAAAACTGTTTTTGAAATGGAAAGCAAACCTGACGTGCTATGTGTACAAGAAACCAGGTTAGTGAGAAAACTTGTGTCTAGACTTCCAGGATATGATGTAATAAGAGATGACAGAGAAATAAAAGGAGAAGGAGGGGTCTGTAGATTTATAAAGGACGGTCTTTGTTACAGTGAAGTAGAGGTGCAGAAGTAAGTTTTGAGTACAATGCTGTTGAGATATTTCTGCAGAATAATAGCAGCCTTATAAAAATCTATACTATTTACAGCCCATGTAAAAAAACAAAACTAGGCACTCTAGAATTGGAAGAGTTAGCTAAGGGTGTCAAAGGCCTGAATATTGTTTGTGGAGACCTTAATAGCCATAACGAATTATAGGGAAACAGGAAAACTGATTATAACGGCAAATGCCTGGAATAGTGCATTGACATGCACAACCTGGTATTGCTCAATACTGGAGCACCTAGTGGGTTTAATTCGGTGGATGGAACCTTTTCATGTTTAGATCTGGGAATTGCAACAAGCAAGATAGCAAGTAAATGCAGCTGGGAAATCTATAAAGAATCTGGAATGGGAAGTGATCACTTCCCAATGGTAATTACAAATCAAGACCAAGGTAATGTTGAAGGAATTTCTACCTGATGCGTTAGAAAGAAAATTGGGCTCTTTTTAAGAGTAGGTGTGCTGAGTAACTAAGTACCAATTGTGTAAGTGATAATTTAGCAGAATTTCATAATAATATAATAAAGGGAGTTGAGGCAGCTATATGTAAGAAATCGAATTGCCACAAACTCAGAAATCCAGTTCCCTGGTGGAATGAAAATTATAAAGCAAAAACAGCAATTAAAAAAGGAAGAAAGAAGGCATACAAATAAGCAAATAGTACAATGAATAGCAAGGGTTTAATGAACTGTAAAAGTGGTAAAGCAATGGCATAAAGAATTATTAAAAAGCCAAAGAAAGAGTCGGAGAAAGTCTTGTGGAAAAATGAACAAAGATTCGAAGGTTTCAGAGATACATGAACACATAAAAAGAATGAATGGGACATGGAGTGAAAACAAATTTATACCTGGTCTTAGAGTAAATAATAAAGTTGAAAGTTCTAATTTAGGAAAAGCAGACATTTTAGCAAAAGAGTTCCAAAAAGCTAATAGGGATACACAAATCAAAGTAAAGAGTTTTGTGAACACAGAAGAATGTTTGCTGAAGAAAATTGTGAGCTCGAACGTGGCTGCGTGGAATATAAAGATGACGTACTGAATGAAAATTTCCACATACAGGGGCTCAAAAAAGCTATAGAAAATGTAAAAATAGAGCCCGAGGTAAAGATAGCATATGTAAAAAAAAGCTTAAGAACCTACCAGAAGGAAGTTGGAGTTTCATTGAAATTATATCATAATATATGGGGAAAAGGAATACTGCTGGCAGAATGGAAGCAAGCTGTAGTTATAGCGATAGGAAAACCTGGCAAATTATGCACAAGATCTGATGCATATAAACCTATTGCCCTCACATCGTGTGTGGGCAATATTATGGACAGACTGATCAATGAGAGATCAGTAGCGTTCGGGGGGGAAATGAAATGATAAACGGTGTACAAAGTGGTAACAGGAAAGGAAGAGGCACAACTGATCCTATTGTAAGATTTAGAAACCGAAATACAAAAAGCCAGGAGGAACAGCGAGTTTAGGATAGCTGCCTTTTTGGACATTGAAAAAGCATATGACATGCTATGGAGAGGAGGCTTGCTGTCTGCAATTGGAATGTTCATACGTGACAGAACCATACAAGTCAGGGCCGGGGTGGCTTTGTCAAATATTTCTAAACTTACTAACCGCACTCCACAGGGGCGTGCTTATGAGCCAAACCCTGTTTAACATTATGATTCATAGGCACTGAGGTTTTTTTCCCCAGGGCTGCTTCACCCCCACAGCACCCCAAGGCCACACCCCCACTCTGCTCCCTCCCCCAAGGCCCCGCCCTCACTCCATCTCTTCCCGCTCTGCTCCATCCCCTCCCCTGAGGCCCCTCCCACCTGCCATTTGCTGCTCTGCGCCCTCCCCCAAGAAGCTCCCCCAGCCCCCAAACAGCTGATTGGTGACACACGCTAAACAGCTGTGGCTGGTGGGTCCTGAGCACCCACTATTTTTTTTTCCATTGGTGCTCCAGCCCCGGAGCACCCATAGAGTCGGCGACTATGTTATGATTAATGATCTCTCAGAAAGTGTATGCCCAGGAGTAGGTATAACTCTATTGGAGGATGACTGTGCTATACAGGCCAAACACAGAAGACTTAAGATCAGGGCCAGCTTTAGCAAGAGCGGGGCCCGATTCCTGGGGGCGGGGCTTGCAGCAAGCCATGCCCCCAGGAATTGAGCCGCGCTCCGGCCGGGGTCGCTGGGCTTGGGTCCGGCCCAGAGCCGCTCAGCGGCCGGAGCTGCGCCGCGGGGTCTGGGCCGGACCCGAGCCAAGCCAGGCTGCAGGGTCCGGGCCGGAGCCAACCCAGGCCGGAGCCGCTGGGGCCGGCGCGCTCGGCCGGAACCGGGGCCGGACTGGGCCGCACCTCCCCGGAGCCCTTCTCGCGCCCCCCACCACCCCAGCTTACCTGGTGCTGCCTGACCGCCCCTGCGTCTTTTCAGACTTCCCGCGAACCTCTGATTCGCGGGAAGAAGGGGAGGGGGAGGAGCAGGGGGTGGAGCATTCAGGGGAGGGGAGGAGGGGGAAGTGAGCTGGGGGCGGGGTGGAGAGCTGCGGCACAGGGCCCTCTTAGCGCAGGGCCCAATTCAGCCAAATCGGCTGAATCGGCCTAAAGCCGGCCCTGCTTAAGATGGCTGTGGAGAGAACCAATGAGGCTCTCCAGGGGATTTCAGAATGGGGAGATACATGGAGATTTAAGTTCT
This sequence comes from Trachemys scripta elegans, assembly GCF_013100865.1. Taxonomy (NCBI): domain Eukaryota; kingdom Metazoa; phylum Chordata; order Testudines; family Emydidae; genus Trachemys; species Trachemys scripta. The sequence continues at coordinate 48,528,295 of NC_048307.1, forward strand.
CACTTGCTTAAAACAAAGGAAATGATCTTCACAAAAAGGAAGATTGCGGAAGGATGGAACCTCTATCTCTATACTGAAAAAATCCAGTTAATTCAAAATTGTACATTTTTAGAAGTTATGTTCGATAACTAACTTGGAAGAGTCATCTTGATAATATTAAGGTGAAATGTACAGATAGGATGAATCTGCTTTAAGGATTTGCAGGGAACAGTTGGGGTGAGAACACAAGGTGGATGCTGTAGAGGGCATTAATAAGACCAGTCCTAGATTATGGACACTAACCTTTTCATTCAGCTTCTAAATCAACACTAAAAACATTAGCGGCAATGCAAGCCCAAGCTCTGCAAATTGCCTGTGGTGCGAGTAGGACCGCTTTGTTGTGTTCGTTGCAGGTAGCACCTGGAGAAATGCCTATAGATTTAAGGATGAAATGGTTAGGTTTAACCTTTTGGCTAAGGTTAATGGAAATAGTGGAGATAAGAGCACTAAACAAATAGATGAGGACTGCTGAGAATTAAGTAGACAAGAAGTGACGGGGCACCACAAACTCCCACATGCTAACAGGGTCAAAAGGTGGGTAAAAGACTTGGATGAAAAGGAAGGTCTGGAAGAAATTAAAGTCTTTAGTCCTGGGAAATCAAACTGTAGCTGGACAGTTGTCTCTCCTCTTGTGGATTTGGAAATCTATGATAAAACAAAAGGGAAGAGCAGGACCAGTAAACATGATGACTGATTTATGAGTTTATCCATGGCAAATGGGGTCAGCGTTGCCAAATCTATAGTGATAGCTCTAGAGGTGATGACACAGGCAAAGTGGGAATGGCCTTTTTTATCCCTGAATTTGGAATTAAGAGATCTCTGAGACTATCCAATTTTGTGGCCATTAGGATGGCTGAATTGATGGGCACACTGTTGGCACTGACCTAGAGAAGGGATGTATGCCCAATTATGACTGCTATCCTATCTGACTATCAGATATCATGGTGTCGGAAAGGGAGCTTCAGAAAGCAGGAGTGACTTAGTCAATGAATGTTGTTCTTTAACTACAGAGATATAGTAATAGTGTGGATTCCTGCCCATGTCAGAATACCAGGCAAAAAATGCAGAGGCTGATATACAGATTCCCCTGAGTAAACAGGACTTCAAAAGTTTGGTTGAGAGAACTTAAGGAATGACAAGAACTATGGATCAAAGAGAAAAAAAGATTCAATGAAATATGTCCTAAACTTGAGTATAATGGTGTGCTTAATAGCTATAAGAACAGCCATACTGGGTCAGACCAAAGGTCCATCCAGCCCAGTATCCTGTCTTCTGACAGCCAATGCCAGGTGCCCCAGAGGGAGTGAACAGAACAGATAATTACCATGTGGTCCATCCCCTGTTGCCCATTCCCAGTTTCTGGCAACGACAGAGGAAGTAACGTAACTATATTTAGAGTGCTAGCCAGGGCCGGCTCCAGGCACCAGCTTAACAAGCAGATGCTTGGGGCGGCACCTGCGGCAATTCGGGGGAGGCAGGTCCCTCACTTCCTCTAGGAGCGAAGGACCTGCCGCTGAACGGCCACCACCGATCGCGGCTTTTTTTTTTTCCAATTGCTGCCACCGATTGCAATTGCGATCGCGGCTTTTTTTTTTTCTTTTTTTTTTTTTGCTTGGGGCGGCAGAAATGCTGGAGCCAGCCCTGGTGCTAGCAAGTCACTGTGACCTGAACAGGAACAAGCCCAAGGAGGGTTTGTACAACACATGCAAAGACCAAGAAAGAGTTGTGCATCTGCTGTGGCAATGCAGGGAGAATTACACAGAAAGACAGATTATGGAGAACTGAGCTGCCGCAAGGTGAAAGAATATAGCCTGAAAGGGTTGGTGTGAGTCCCCAGAAGGGAGGGAGTGTTAAAAAAACAACAACATTACTTTGCTTTTTTAAGGCTATAGGATTGGGTGAGCGGATATTGAGCTTTTCTCAAGCGAAAACTGAGGTAGGGGGTGGCCATAGCCTCATATGCAGGGCGGCTGTGCCAGAAAAGAAGGAAGAAGGGGCTGCAGGGAGGAACACTGCAATCATTTCCTAGTGAGGAGGGGAGTGGGTAGGAGACAAGGAGGAGTCGTGGGGGGAGAAAACCCACAGATCCTGCCTGGGAATACAGATTGTGGCAAGAACCCAAGAGAGGGTGAAGTAGTCACAGGGAACAGAGGAGGTTCCAGTGGAGACAGAGGAAAGAAGATATGAAGAAGCCCTGGGAAACAGAAATCAGATGTGGGATTGCATGGACTGTGGTTGCTATTATGGGATCTCTGGGCTGGAGCCCAGAGTAGAAGGTGGGCTGAGTTCCCCTACCAGCCACTGGGGCAGTGACATAGTCTAGGCAGTGGAATGGCCGACTGCCTGAGACAGATTGTCCAGTGGGACTTTGATATCCTGCAAGGGGAAGACAACGGTGAACTGGCTGGAGGGCCAAGACACAAAGAGGGAGCAATCGAGTCCAGAGAGAGATGGGGAGAACAATTGAAGGAGGGGGTGTCAGAATGGCCAAAAGCTAATCCCCTGATGTGGCCACAAGGAGGCGCCATAGCAGCGAGACACCCCGCTTACAGGACCACACATGCATTCAGATCTAGAACTTGTCAGGACAGGGATCTCTCTAGCCCCGGTTGATTCCCAGCCATTCTGCAGTACACAGGTAAAAACCCACTCTGGGCATGTGGGGAGGAGAGCTGAGAAGCGCTGGCTCTGTAGCTCCTTTCTGTTTGGTTTCTCTGTTTGTTTGTAGCTCACCACAGGGCTTCACAGCCCAGCCCCTCCCTGCCCCCAAGATCAAAATTACTTATTGATTTTCAGAGGGAGCCTTCCCTTATTACTCTCCATAATATTCCGCCTGCTCGTGAACATGACTAGGGCAGCAGGTGTTCTGGCGGCCAGGGATCTGAGAGATTGTCTTGGAGAGGGGAGGGGGTAGCATGTAGAGACAGGGACTGGGGATCGTGGGGAGGAGCAGCTAGCGACTTCCTTCCAGGCTCTTGGGGTTCTGTGCCAGGCTGAGCTTTTCCTGTCTCCTGCTCCTGGCATTGATAGGACCAGTATGGGCAATGCCAAGGCATAGTGGGGTTCTCATTTCTGGTGGCTGCTGTAGCCGCCTTTCCACCTGTGAGATTCGAGGGCAGAGCATCTGTGGGGCCCATCTAGTGGGGCAAAGGATGGGGAGGGTGTAACAGCAGTCTGGAGGCATGAGGACTTCACAGTTGTAGCTCCAAAAGAGACAGACCAGCCTGTCTGAATTACTGGCTCCACCAGGGGTCCAGTGGGTCTGGTGCATCTAGGCTAGGAAAGGAGACTGCAGCAGCAGCAGCAGCACAGGCAGACTGGGTGGGGAGGAGAAGATGTTTGTAACATCACTCCCCTTTGGTGTCCAGGGTTTTTACATTAGGGTCCCCTCATCGAGCCCCATCTTGTCTATATCAGGTTGTGTCAGCAAGTGAAGGGACTGATGTAGTGTGTGTGTGGCTATAGAGAAGTGTGAATGCACAGCTTTCTATCTGGATGTGTACCGGGAGTGTGTCTGTATATGGCTATACATCGATCAGAAGTATGCATTACCCTGGGACTCTTTAGGCACTGGAGAAGGCAGAGTTTGGGTACAGATCCCAACAGTTTCAGGGGTTTTGGGATTCAAGGATTCTAGTTTGACTCATTATAGATACTGCAATGAACTTTGGATCTAGTCTGGATTCAGATGCAAACCTCCTCAAAGTTTGGGTCTGTTTGGATCATGGGGTTTGGGCCTACCCCATCTCTAACAGAAACCTGGGCGTTGCCACACCAGAAAAGACTGGTGCTCTATCTAGCGTGGTGTCTTGTCCCTGGGCCTGATCCTGCAATGTGCTGAGTGCCTCCTACACTGTGCTAGGCACCCTCCCCTCCCACCTTGCTGAGAAAAGAAAGCGATACACCCCTTGGCTTCCCTCACATAAAATATCTACAGTTCAATGCTGTTTCAGGAGGCAGTGGGCATATTTCTTCCTGACGATCTTTTGTCCATTGGCTTGCTTGTTTGTGGGTTCTTTCCATGTGCTTTCCCAGCGCTGCTATCAAGATCTGGTTCAGCAGATCTTGATAGCACTACCCAGTGTGGTTAAATGCTGGAGGCTGGAATGTTGTTGCCTCAGTAGCGCTGTTTAGGCTGCTCAGTGCATCTGTCCTTGGAGCTTCCATGTTATTAGTAGATAGCGCAGCATGTTAGTTCAGCAGACTTCAATGTTACTCAAAGACCACAGGCATGGCTCAGTGACAAAGGCATTCGGACGGGTTTATTGCCGTCAAGATACAGTCCTAGAGCCTTGGCTCCATAGTTACAGGTACACTAATACGAGTGCCCCGTGGCAAGGAATGGCGCAGTCAGCAGCGGGACTGTCCTCTGCCCCCTTGACCAAACAAAGAATTAAGACGAAGTACCCTGACATGTATAGACTAAAACAAACAACTAACATACACAACTTTCACACCACCGTACGTATCTCGTGACATCTGTTTGTCACCTCCCCTTCCTCCTGATATCTTGAACAAAACATTCCTATTCATTGTTTTATCAAACCATCTGATCTTGTACTAGATTGGGGTGTATCTGTCCTAGCTGGAAAATATTGACGTAAATATCTAGTGCCTAGTACACTAGCAACAACTCTAAGTTCATGTACTGGACAGTGAACTTGTAAGCATCTGCTTTAGTACATGGCCTGACTTTGGTTTACAGCCTCTGGCTCAGGCCTGAGATATTGCACCAGGCCCAGTGATCCAGGAGCTCTCTCCCTACTACAGGTTCTACGAGAGGTCAGACTAGATGATCACAGTGGTCCCTTCTGGCCTTAGAAAGAAGCAACCTGCTAAATTCATCCCTGAAAACTTGTTACCCTGAACAGGGGGCATTCATGTTAATGGCAGGTATGGCTGCGAGGGTCTGGCTCGGTGATGGGGCTTGGAGTGGATGGCGACGCCAGGATGTGGATGGACGTTCTTAGGAGGAACTGGGCTGTGTTCTGCAGAGCTGCGTTCGAACGCTGATGTTCCAAGAAGCCCCTGCCCCTGCGGGGTGAAATGGCGGCAGGATCAGCATCTCTAATATGTTTAGTTGGTTCCTAACTGCAAGTAAAGAAACTGTCAGGTTTGAAATAAAATGCCCTCATTAACTCTGCTAGCTGGACTGGCTCCCCCCCAACCCCCTTCGTTCCCCAGCCCTATCTGTGCAGCTCATTTTAATCATAATTTGTTAGGCTATCACCCTGGAGTGCATATCTGGAATATTAAGACACGTGTAATGGAGTACACATAGATATATATTTCCCCACCCCCGAAATCAGATAGAGCCCGTAGTGGAAGAGGCTGATAAATCCTGCAGGCAGCAGTGAGGCAGGAGGAGAGGTGGACCAATTTAATTAATTCTTATCGTTTCTGACAGAGGCAGAGTGTGCTGGGGAGGGAGAGGGATCTCCTCGGGTTAGCCAGGAAACCTGTCTCCATTACTGCCCTCAGAGCAGGGAAGAAAACAGCTCGATCAAAGAGGTGAAGGCTGCAGGCTCCCCGCTCCCCCCCTCAACCCCCATGCCGAATGTGTGAAATTGACTAAGCAGGAGGGCTCACTGGACACAGCCTGTGGCCCATGGGCTGGTGAAAGCGCTGATGTGGGTCCCATACAGAGAAGAGGTTGTGGTTAGGATAGTAGGGTGGCTGGAGCCCAGGGCTGGGATTCAGGTGAGCTGGGTTCTGGAGCTCACCTGCTGGGGTGGCTATGGGCCATCTTCAGAAGTGCTGTCACGGACTGTCAAAGTGAAGAGGAGCTGTGGCTGCTGAGTGCCCCTGAAAATCAGCCCCACTAATCTCTGTGCCACAGCTTCCTCTCCCGTAAAATGAGACTAATGCCATTTTTCTGCCTTATCACAGGGGCTGGGAGACGTAGCTCATTTGTGTGCATGAAGCACGTGGAGAGGACGAGGTTGGAAGCTGTTTATTAAAAGGCCCAGGCCTAGATCCTGAGCTCTGGAGGGGTCTGGGTAAAGATGGCATTATGCCACCTTTACTCCCCCTGATCTTGGGGCTGGCCAGGGACCAAGCTGGCCTACAACGTAAGTTAGACCAACCTCAAAGCTGTTCTAATTTCTACTCAGCCATTTATAACCCTAATGGGCTGTTCCAGGAGGTGGGATCAATGGCCTGGAGAAACCCCCTTTTCTCTGGACACATCTCTGTGCTAAGGGTTAGGAATGGTGGTGCATTTGAGATACTATGTCATGATGTCTCTTTGCCACCCAAGCGTTCCCCCATGTTGGGTGAATCCTCCACTGGCCAGCTAAGCCAGCCTGAACCCATAGTGGGCCCAAAGTTCTGACTCCACTGCTTTGGAGACACCCACCCTGCCTCTAGCAACCTCTGCTCCCCCTTACCCCCACTGGGCTTCCAGCCCCCCATGAGCCCCACAATACCTCATAGATCAGTCTCATCATATGGTGCAACTTCTTATTTTCATGTTTAGGGACATATATATTTAAAACCAGTGGCCTCATTTGTACATGCAGCCCCCGTACTGGGGCGTTTAACGGGGTGGTGCCAATGTGCTCGTAGCCACAGTACCATGTGGGAGCTGGAGGAGCACCAATGCGCATGCAGCCCCGGCACTCAGGAGGCGGGGGCTCCAAGTGCACAGAGTGAGGGATGGATCAGGTTTCAAGTGCCCATCTGCTTGTGCAAATGTGAGGCTTGCACACAGGTTCTAAGCCCTCCTGCCCTCTCCCACCCCTCCACAGAGATGATAAACTCAAGCTGGCCTCAGCCCTGCATCTCCCACCCTGGGAGACATCCTGTGCCCAGCATCCCTTCTCCCCCATCCTTATTTCCTCCTTTGTTCGTCTCTCCTCTCCTCTCACTCTGCATTCACTGCTCCCCTAGTCTTTCATCTCTCTGCATCTCTCCGGCTCCAGTCACAGCCATGGGGGCACCAGCTGAAGTGAATTATGATGACAGCCTGTTTGCTGCTCCCTCTGGCTCAGGGCCTTGCCATGCGTGTGTGCGGGGTGTCCTTCCTAGCTGAATGTCCCAGCCCATTAGCTCAGCATTTTCCCACCAGATGACCCTTGCTTTGCTAGGCCTTGGGGCTCCATCTGCTCATGGCTGTGAATGGAGCAATATTTGGAGAAACAGCCAGACAGTTTGGAGAAACAGAAATTGTCCATACTGGCCTGAAAATACCCAGCGATTTCAGAGTTAAAATGCTAAGTGATTGGTACTGAAAGTTATGAGGAGGCCCCAGAGCTCAGCAGAAGAAAAACCGTCAACCTTCAGTTTCCTGCTTAGAGGTTTGATCCATCAAAATCCAGGCAGCTAAATGAGTCAAAACACCGAAAAGAGAGAAATATCCATTCATAGGTATTTGGAGTAAATATAAATAAAATAAACTAGACTCCTCTGCCTAGTCCAAGGCTATAAAGGCCTGAAATTTATCAGGTACCCATGGAGTGTACAGTTACCTGAACCTTTCCAGAAATATTCTCAAGATCATTTGGTGGCATTTATCTTAATGCTCGTTCTGATCAGCTTTGCAGCCAGAAGAGCAATGCTGGGTTAGTCACTGAGATACCATGGTGATGGGGCCAGCAGGAGGGTCCAGAGAGATAAACAGGTGGATCTCCATCTGGGGCTGGAAATCATGGCAGGGAGCAGCTAATGTTCTCATGTGGAGATCCAGCCTGTATTAGCATCATTCCTGAATTTCTGCCCCTCCCAGGCCCAGAAACTTGAAAACTTGTGTTTTAAACCCAGTGCAGTGGCAGGGTGTCATGAGGCTAGATCCTCAGTGGCTGCTGATTAAAAACCATCATGGATGTTGCCCAATGGAGTTAAGTCATGACGGAAGGATACCGCGTGCTGACATGGTGTCTTTGCTTGGAAGGGCAAACTTTTCAAGGTGGCCACCCTGCAGCCATACAGCCAGCCTTTCTGTCAGCCTGGGTTATTCGTCCGGCTCAAAGCGGCGTTTCACCGAACTGGCATTTCTCCAGGTGTCTCAGGAAAGGAGCGAGGGAGGGATGGGGAAGAAGAAACTCTCCTCGTGGCAGTCAAGTATGGCAGTGACAGCTCTGTAGGGTGGAGCGCCGCCATATTGTCTGCCTTGCTCTGCATGCACTGGAATAGAGGGTGCCCGCCAATAACACAGGGCATCCCTTGCAGACAGAGTTCATCCAAGGCTCCCACCAGGCATCAGGGGAGATTCCCCTCGCAGCTTCCTCTCCCCCTTGGTATAAAGCGGTTTGGGCCAAACGTTCACTTCTGGCCTCTGTTGCATGCACAGCTGACTGTGCCTTCCCAAGTGGGCACTAGCCTATTTTGCTCTCACCATTTCTGGGCCAGATCCTGGCCCCCTGCTCGAGTTGCTTTGTGTGACTATGGTGGCCCAAGACCAACTGGCTTTTCCAGCTACCAGAGAATTCCTCCTATGTAAGGGCAACCCTGGGGTGATGTTGAGTTGATGGAGCAGCTGTACACCAACCCTGGCCCTCAGAGTAGGGGTAGACCAGGTAATGGGGCATGGCCAAGGTAACTCTCACTGTTCTCGGCTGCCAGAATGGACTCTTGGGACCAGGGGCAGCCAGGCCTGAATTAGAGCTGCTATAAATGATGCTGGGGACTGGACAGGTCCCCACGTAGACCGAGAATCTGGGGCCACGAAGATGATGTACACCTGGGAGTCTGGGGCTGCCTGGTCTGTGGGGCGGCCAGGAGTCAGGCTGGGCTCAGCTATTAGGCTGACAAGGAGGGGCACATCCGCTTTCCCAAGCACAACCCCTTCTACCCGCAAACCAGGCAAGACCAAAATGAGGCTGGCCTGGGCCTGGCCTTTGCTCCCTTGTGTAGAGTGAATACATCTAGGAAAGGAGGCTTGTTTTTGATGCTGATCAAGGTGTTCTGTCCCTATTTCAACAGCCCGATGCACGTCTACTTACAGATGGGCCGAGCCTCACTGACTGGGACTGAGACTCGCTCGTTTGGGATGCTCTAAAAGTCCCTTCACTCTTCTGCTAGCTTAGCCATGTGCTTTTTTTTCAGCCCTCGGCAATTTTGAATTGCTCCTCGAAACCACCATTGCCTGAGTCACTGCTACTCCTCTGACAGCCCTCCCTGAACAAGGTGGAGGAAAGCTGAGTGTCTTGTGCTGTCGGGCTGGAAGAGGGAGAGTCTCTTAGCAAATAGATGCAATGAAGATCCTTCCTTCACAGCTCACGCTCCTGGCTGTGAGTTTTATAGGTGGAACAGTTGTTCTCATAAAACTGCTTGAAGAGGCACTAACGTCAATCTGGTGGCTGACATCAAGAAGCGTGTTGGCCTGTGCGTATAGTCACGAGTGTGTCTGCATGCATATGTGGCTTGTGTATGCGGGCGTCTCTCAATGGAGATCTGTATGTGCGTTGGCCATTGGTAAGGAACACAGATGGGGGAGCCTCAGAAGGGTTGCAGAGTTAATTTGGATCAGCATCCAAAAATTTAGATGCATCCCTGTTAAATATCTGAACCATTCTGAGGTTGTAAAATTGGGCTAGAGATCTGAAAGAAGAAGCTTCCTTGTGAGATTTTTGGTGCTTCTGGTACCAGTCCCAGCCAGATTTCATTGGCGAATTGGAGCGACTTTGGAAGTTCTGGTTTGGGGCCGAAATCCGAGGTGCCGAGGTTCACAACAATATGAATAGCTAGATGAAAACCACAGAAGCTCCAAAATTTCCTTTGAGTTCCATTTTGGAAATGGAGATTCAGCAGCATTCACAACTTTTCCCAAGCTCATCGCTAGTAAAAACTATAGGAGATGCTAATGTAAGACAGTGATTCATTTGCTTTCTCACCCTCGAGCTAACTCAGATGGGCCAGGATACAGAAAGGAGCAACACAGGCATCTCTGGGACTGCTGGCGCAGATTCCTACACGCAGGCCATTTATGGTGTCTGCGAAATCCTTCTCTGATATATAGGATAGGTACAGACAGCAGAGGACAAAGGGCCATGAATGACTTGATGTCTCCCTAGAGGGCTCCGTAAATGTACTGTAGAGATGAGATTTATCACTACATGTGCAGGTGAGGATTCATTAGTGGCCCCTAATGAAAATGTACCCGTTCCAGAGGCAGACGCTCCCTGTCCGAAATGTATTCATCTGCCGTTTGCCAGAGAGCCACAGATGGCACAGGAGAAGATCACAGCTGGGCAAGAAAATCATGCAGAACAGAAAACGCACAGAGACTTAGCCCCTCTCCCTTGTCTGCAAAGGGAGCTTTGACCAACAGCAGCATTTGACCCCCTTGTAAAAGTGGGTTGTTGCATATGAGTGTATAAACACAACTTTGGAGCTCATTCTCCTCTCACACCAACCTGTATGCTGTATAACTTCTGTGGATCTACTCTGGATTTAACCTGCATAAGGAAGAAAAGAATCAGACCATTTGTGAATATTTTTGCTGTACATACCACAACATTTCTGCATTACGTTAGATGAAGATCAGTGACTCAGGTCCTACTGTTCCTGGCCTCCTGAGCAGCTTGGGTTGTGTTTTTGTCATTGGCCATTGCATTTCCATCTAAATCTGCCCATAGTTCATTTTCATTAAGATAGACATCTTAATCTATGCCTCTTCTTGTAAAGCTAATTCATCCACGTATGATGACAGTATTGTATAACCTGCACCGCGCCAAGACTATTTTACCTACCTTTGAATGGCAGTGGATAACATGCCACTCAAGTTAAGATGCCCATCTCTGTCTGTGACTATTTAGAGTGTTCTAGTTAGCCAGGATGCAGTTTGGGGAGTGAAACAGGAGTCCATCGCTATCTCTGCAGGGAGCAAACACCATCACCCGAGAGAGATGAATTTTAGGCCATTAGTTTATTACCAGAGGGGAGGAATGCCGGAAAGTCAGAGGAATGGAGGTGGAAATGACCTGGTGGGATCAGGGGTTTTCTCCAGTTTTACCTGACTCAAGCAATGGGGCTCCACATTTTAACACATCTCAGAATCAGGGCCGTTTCCTTGGTATCCAGCTGAATTTTTCCTTTGCTCAGTTTTACCTTGTTACTTTTTAGCGTATTATGATTTTGTTTGTATTACAGTGGAGCTAGACAGCCCAACTGATATCAGAACCCCACTGTGCTCGGTGCTGGACGCACACACGGACTAAGAGTCAGTTTCTTCCCTAAAGAGTTTGCAATCTAAACAGACCACGGGTGGGAGGGGAAACTGAGGCACGGTGCGAGGAAGTGACTTGCCCAAGGTCACCCAGCAGGACAGTGGCAGAGCTGGGAATAGAACCCAGGTCTCTTCACGACCACTCCAGTGCTATGATCTGCTAATGAACACCTTCATTGCTCCTAGAAGCAGAATATGGTACTCAGGTGATATGTATCAGTCCTGCCTTCCTAGGTGAGTAGCCACATTCAGCCCTGCCTAGAGCTTCCAAACTGACTTTAAAGGTAGCTTTACGCAGCGTGACTGGCTTCCCTGGGAGGCTGTGGAATCCCCATCACTGGAGGTTTTAAAGAACAGGTTGGACAAACACCTATCTATGGTGATCTAGGTTTACCTGGCCCTGCCTCAGTGCAGCAGGCTTGCCTAGATGGCCTCTCAAGGTCCCTTCCAACCTCCATGTCTCTGAGTCTATAATTAGCCCAGCCTGGAGGGATGAAGGATGATTTTGGAAGCCCTACCTCAGGCAGGAAAGACTGAAATCTTCAGACCAGCCAAAGATGGTGAAGGACACCTCAGAGCGCCAGGGGATCTAGGAGCAGCAATAGATTCAGGAATTACCGAGGCAAAGGTGCTTCTCTGAGGGAACGTATGTATGGCCAGATTGATGTGCTTTGCGCTGGGCTAACAACAATGTTGTGTGCGGTGACTCAGGGGCACTCAGCACAGATGGGAAATGTGTGGCTGTGCACCAGGAAACTCTTATGGGGTGTTGTTGGGATTGTCTATGTCTTGGACAGCGGAAATGTGGCCTGGCTCTCCTTAGAGATGTGCTGAGAGTGTAATTCTGGAGCCAGACACTCCTAAACTCAGGGATGGCATGGATCCAGACCCAGACTTTGTGGTTCAGGCCCAGTCCCTGTTCTCCTGGGTATAACATCAGGAAATTGATCTGGGCTGTGAAATGTGGCTTGTACCTGGGCGTGTCTGTTGGGGTTTGGGGAGTACTCTGCTGTCAGGCAGCCCACGAAAAGGTCTAGTAGGAAAGGACAGGGAGTAGTAACTCCTGAGTTCTTACTACCGCTCTGACACTAGTAGGCAGGTCATTTAATCACATCCGTGCCTCGGTTTCCCCATCTGTAAAATAAAGCTAGTAATTCCTCCCTGGCGAGGGTGTTGGGAGGATGTTTACAGATGCAGGTGCTGTATAAGGGTTAAGTGGGATTTAGTATGTCTGCCTGTAGCTGAGGCACCTGACTCTCCAAATCCAACAGATGGTTAGTGAGTCCGGTGGTGGGAGCAGTGTCCCTGGCAGACTGATCCGTTGGACAGTCAGGAAGCTAATCCCTCTGCTTATGTGCCCTGTGCACTGGCTAGACTGGCCTCCCTCCTCTCCTTTGCATTTCCTTTGCCCCACTCCAAGAACAGACTGTCTAGCACAGCCACAAGCTGACTGTATCCAGCCCTCAGGCAGTTGCTTTGTGATTGTGGGGAAGAGCCCAGTTCAAACGGGAGTGCTTTGGTGGTGCTCCTAATTGGGAACACCTACAAATTTCCCCTGTCACTGGCCTCATTCCGCAAACAGTCAGAAGATTACAGTGGCCAGTAGTTCCACAGACGTGTAGGTAGGAGACCTTGTGTCTACGCTGTCCTAGTGTCTGAGCTGTCCAGAGCAGGCCCGCTAGTCTCAGGCGCTGTTAAGAGCTCCCTGTTGAGAGTTGCTTTCAGATATTTGTGGGAAGTTAGCTTTTTGGCGCATGGTTTGAATGTATATCGGGCTCTCTTTACATATGCAACATGGTGCAGATCCTGGCCTTGGCATACAGCCTTTCTCAAGGCAGTAGAGGCTGTGACTGCTACTCCAGACCCATGGCCTCTCTATAGTCGGGACTGGCCAGTGTGTCTCTTATGTTGATGGCACACAAACAGAGCAGTTAGATAAAAACATGAAATGCTCTTTTTGAAAGGTTATAACATAACACTATTTTCTGACAATCCAAATCCCTAACACAGAAGAACCCAAACCAGAGAGAGACGAAGTAGGCTGCTCCCAAAGGCAGAGAGGCAGAACTCAGCCCACCTTGCTTTACAGATTGATTGCTGAAGACTCTGATTGTACGCTCCCTATAGAGGCCCCTAGCCTCCACCCAGGACCAGGAAACTCCCTGAGAATTTGAAGTGACAACTTATAATTTTAACACAGTTTTCAATACAGCTCACCTACCCCTGCCTCTCCTCCAGCATGCCCCCAAATCTTCACAGCTCTGCAGTGCTCAGGGACCCACAGCAGAGCATCATGGGAGAAGGATCTTGAATGACTCTAGAGAAATCAGGAGAGTGTCCAGAAAATACTGCATCACCCAGGATAGAGAATAGGGAGAAGGAAGAGGTTTGTGGGGGAGGGGAGGGTGGAAATAAACCCATGGGGGAAATGGGGAGAGAGGTCAAATTCTCTTCTTTACTGTGGAGTAACACCATTGATTTAAGTGGAGTTGCTCTAGATTTACACCAGTGTTGATGGAAAGCAGAATTTGAGGTGCTCTCCCTAGGTGAGAGATTTTTGTCCTGGCTGCTGAAATGCTGAGAGAATCATTGGAGGAGCATTCCAAGGGTAAAGGTGGCATAGGCCTGTTCCTGGGTGAGCTGTCGAGATGACACATATTGGGCAGATGGCAAGGGGAAGATCTGAGGAGCTGGAAGGGAAGTGTTTCCAGAGCGGGGCGCGGGGCCCAGTTCCGAGGTGTTGTGACGGCTATGTGAGTTCGAGCCCCACACGCTCCCTCGCAGCTGTTTATACCCACCCTAGCCACATGTACCGCTCACATCCCACCCTGCTTTAACTTTCGCCTTCTTCTAACTCCTTGGCATGTAAATTACACCCACCTAGTCTCCCGTCCACATTGGTGGAACAGATGTAAGTGGGGCTCGGGGAGGGAGCCTAGCACATAGACCAAGAGATGGCAATGTGCCTCTCTGATTCTGGGCCTGCCAGGTGCCAGTTCAGCTCTCAGCCCAGGCTAAAGCAGCCTCCGGGGTGCCCTGACATGCATCCAGACTGCCATAGCTCCAGTGGGCCATTTAGGTAGCTGGGAATAGCAGCAGGGGCAGGAGAATTTCCCAGCCCCATTCCTCCTCTCCCATGGGCTGTCCCTGATAGGCAGCTGGCACACTCCCTGCACCAAGGGCTCCAACTGACAATAACAGCTCTGCACCAGCCAGGTCATCCCCCTACACTGGGGGCCCTCCCTGGGTGGGCTTCACACCTGCTTTGTGCCAGCTCATGTGGTGCAGAGAGTCCACAGCCCCTGGGTGAACCCCCCCCCTAAAGGGAGCATAAGGGAAGGGGATATGAATTACACCACCTTATACATCCGTCCTGAATTTGGGTCCCAACCTGACACGTGGCTGCATGTTCTGAGAGCAGCGGCTTTCTGTTCCTGTTTGCTGGCCTTGCAATGTTAGTTTTGGAGTTTGGCCTGTTCTGCTTATTTTAATTTATGACCCAGCACCAAGTCATTTGTTTTTAGGATGCAAGTCTCTCAGCGCTCAGTAAATTGCTTGTATAACCTGGTTCCCACACCCCCGCTTCGGTGCGACAGCTCTTCTACTAAAAATACCCTGCTGAGGAGGAGGGCAGGAAACCTGGAAAGGATTTTGCTTTTAATTAAAGGCGTTGGGTTTGTGTATTCTGGAGTTCGGTGGGATTGTATTAAACTGGAACGGAAAAGTTCTTTACTTCCTGGCAGCCAGGGTAAGGCACAGAGCTGTTCGGATCAGCATTCCAGGCCTTGTTAATTCCACTGCATACCCCTCATCAGGCACCGCGCACCACACGGACTATGGAGTGAGCCCAGAGACTGCAGCTCTGGGGGGGGGGGGGGAAGAGGGGGCTTATGTAGAGGGAAAGGACCCCTGGCATCAACAAGCCAGTATGATGTGGATTTTAAGCCCAGATTGTCCACTGCCTGCAGGGGAGAGGTAGCTCCAGGGCTGGGGAGCCTGCTGGTGGAGCAGTGTGAGGAAATCCAGGACCCAGACAGCTCTGGGTATGGACTAACCTTCCTTCTAGAGTCAGGCATGAGGGGAATGAGGCCTAGTGGGATTCTGTGCAGCATCCTGGCTCAGAGCAAACCTTGGCTCCTCCCATATCCAGCTGTGGTTGATCTGCTTTGCCAGGAGGGCATGTCAGGGGACCAGGTGGTCTTGTGGTTAGGATGCTGGACTGGGACTCGTGAAACCTGGGTTCAGCTTCTGCCCTGCCCAGACTCTGTGACCTTGGGCAAGTGGCTTTCATTCTCTGCGCCTCAGTTCCCCAACAACCCTCCCTCCTGCTACTGCAATACAATATTAATAAGTCATTGATTGCTAAGCCCAACTCTGCCTTCTGCCTAAGAACTAGAGAGAACCTGACTCCTTTGCTGGCACTGCAGAGAGGAGGGCTGGGGTTCTCCTGGGATGCTGTGCCTGAACTGGCCAGAGGAGGTAGCTCCAGTGATGAGTGCCCCCCTCTCCTCCCCCCACCTCTGCAGTGCCCCCAGCCCCTGTCAGCCTGGGAGCTCCGGCCTGGGATGCTGGATTCCCCCATGGGGCAGCACAGTGCATTATCAGCAGGGCGCTGCCCCCAGCATGTCATGGGTTCTAGCATCTCTGCTGCACTTCCAGTCTCTGTGCAAATCTATAGGTTGGGTCCTACACCCACCGAAGTCAATGGGAGTCTGACACATCACCAATGGGCCATGGATCAGGCCCTGTGTGGGATGAAGTGTCCCCTCTGCTACAATAATGGAGAGGCTACTGTGTTCCAGGTCCTCGTGTCCCCCGCCCATTCCACCACCTTTGCATGATACCTTAGAACTTCATGTATTCCTTCCTCCACTTTTTTTCACTCCCTTGCTTTCTTTTTGCGTGTTTTCCTTCTGGGTTTGGCTCTGGCTCTGCGCTGTGCATCTCTCGCAGTTGCTCCCCTCCCTCCTCGAGCCAGCTTTGGTCCCCTCCATTGTTGACACTGGATTAATTTATGGGATACCATTTATCAGTTTGGCGTCTGGCTGGCGGGTTTAGTGCTGTTTATATAAGCAATGCCATCAGTGTAAGGCAGCAATTATTCCCGTATAAATAAGAACATTCATGCTGTCAGAGGGCCCAGCAATAGCCCATAATGGGGTACCCTACTGCGTGTGTGTCTCTCTCTGTAGCCTCTCTAGGTCTGATTCTTCTCACTTGCACCATTTTGACACTGGTGTAATTCATTTCCCTGGATTTACACCAGTGTAAGAGAGAGGAGGGTCCAGATCAGGCCCATTCTCTCTCCTTCTCTCTCTTTCGCTCGCTTCTGGTGCTCTTTCTCGCTGACAAAACTCCCTGAGAGCCAAGTTCTGAGACCCAGTTCTCCCTCAGCAGGCTCAGTGGAAGCCAGTGGGAGTCATTTATATCTCACTCTCACGGGGAAAGGGATCAGGCTCCTCAGGTAAAGCCTTTGAAGCAAGTGGGAATCAAGGCCTGAGACAGGACTGAATAAGATGTGTAGGATTCGGCCCCCCGTTGCTATAGTTCTCTCTCCCATGGGGCACTTTCCAGCACCAATAGCCTGAGGCCCTCTCCTCCCACTTCAGGATGGGAGAGGGCCCTGTATTTGGGCCCCAGGTGGGATTCCCCAGGAGTGCCTTTCCCCCAACGGTGTTTTCACGCAGCTGCAGTGGCCTGAATGTAAACCCTAAGCCCTGGCTTCCCACCTCCTTTAATCTTCCTGGAGTGGCACCAGAACCTAACGAAGGAGCAGTAATGTTAATAAACCCAGGCACTGAGCTGCTTGCACTCGGGGCCCCTGGAGGATTTGCTGCTCTCTCTGCTGTGGTACTTGGACAGGAATGTGCTCAGGATGAGGCTTGTTTACAGCCAGTGATTTTCATGCCTTTCCTAGTGTGCTTAACAAGTCGCTCATTAGGCTGAGCTCGAGAAGGAGGTGGAATTCTCCAAAGGGCTCATCCCAGCCCACCAAACTGCTGCTTCTGTATTCGCTTCTTGTGCTCTAATGGAAGTGAGCTGGGGGAAAGGGCTTTGGCATATTTGGTAGCTGGGACGGTGTGCTGCAAGCAGTTGGCACCCTGGAGAGCTGGGTTCTATTCCTGGCTTTGCCACTGACCAGGAGTGTGACCTTGGGCAAGTCACTTACTCAACCTGTGCCTCTGTTTCCCCCCCCTCCTCCCTTTGTCTATCTGGCTCTCTGGGCACAGGTACCATCTCTCATTATGTGTCTGAAGTAGCACAACCGAACCTTGATTGTGGCTGTGGCCTCTAGGTGCTACTGTAATACAAACGATAAGAAGAATGCCAAACTTTTTGGAACCAAAAGATGCCTGTAGCAGGAGATCTGGGGGCATGAAACAGGAGCTGGTGAACGTTCTTCCCCTCTCCCCCGACTCCCAGTGCAGTTCAGCACATCTGGGTCAGGAGAATAGGCACCCAAACTGGCAGTTAATCAGGGTGCCCACGCTAACCCTCCTGCTCTTATGAAAAGTGCTCTGTGGGGGTATTTCATGGCTACATGTGGCCAAGATCTTGCTTTCCCCTCTCTGCACAATGATGGCACCTCTAGCAGCAGCTGGCACACGGGTTCAGTACTGACTCAACACTTGGCTTTTCCTTTACGGTCACCCTTCTAAGTGTAAGAGCAGGCTGTAGGCTGCTTAGCTTCCGAGATGTGATTAAAAGCACAGCCCATGGTGGCACAGCTAACTTCCTACTGCTGCGCTCTAGTTGGTGGCACTAGAACCCATGGGCCCGGGCCAGGGTATGTGCTGCCATGTCAGCATGTGATTGTGTCTGTAACAGAAACCTCAACAAGACAGACAAACCCCATATGTCAGTCATTCGGCCCCTGCTCCCATTAACACATGCATTTCTGCCACAATGGTTAGTCAGTGGTTACGGGCGGGGAAGGCCCAGCTCTGATGGAAAAGGCAGCATTTGGAATAGTGAATAGCTGCCATACAGGTTCCAATAGCCTGTGGTATGAAAACATTGGTATGCCTGCAACAGAGATCACTGGTACCAAGAGGTCCAAATGTAAGAAGGGATGGACTAATGAAAGCAGTGTGATTCTCCTCCTGCTTACACAGTTTTCCACTGGTGAAACTCTCTGATCTTCAGCTGAGTGATTCCTGATTTCCCCTCACTTATACTGGTGTAAATAAGGCCAACTGATTTTAGAGGAGGCTGTAACTAGATGGGGCCAAACCTGCTCAGATAAGACCGAACCTGAACCTTTGCCTGAATTTCGAACTGAACCTCAAGCATTTTTAAGGTTCCAAATGTCCAGGTCTCTACATGCATGCAATAGCACCTCTATGAACCAATCTGGGGTGATTTTGCTCCCTGAAGGCGAGGGCGCGAAGGGGTGTGTATAGACCAGCTCCCCAAAGTGATATCTAGAGAGTCATCTTTCAAAAGAAAATTCAAGATACCTATTTGAATAACCCAGTCCCTGCCTAGGTGAACTACGCAAAGCACACAGCTCCGAGTATGCTCCTGGTGCTGTTCTTTAAACACATAAAAGGACTCCATCTGGTTTTAATTATTCAAATGAGATGACAGGGTAATCAATATAAATGGTTAAACATGGCTGGGATTAGTGTCAGCTCTACTGCGGCACTGGATAAAAGCTATTGAGACGGAGGATTAGCTGCTACTTACAGGAGGGCTGGCTGTGGCTGCAGTGTCACATGGAAGGTCAGATGGCTCTGAGGAGCTCGCTTCCCCAGAGGGCGGGAGGGCATGGCACTCGGCAATTAGGGGAGGGTCAAAGGGCAAGCGAGGGTTATAGTTAAGGCAGGTGTCATCTGTCCAGCCAGCATATGCGCTATTAAAGATAATAACTGCAATATTTCTGGCTCCGGATGCCTTTTTATTGCTAATATATTGCTAATTGTGCTCTGCTGTGAGGTAATACTCATGAAATAAGATTTAAAAAGCATGAGGCTTAAGAAAATAAATCAAGCCTACTGCAGAGCCCCACAATGATCTGCATCTCAATTACCCAGAACTGCCCAGCATCTGAAACACCGGGTCACCTCCCTTGGCGTCTTGTTGGCTTAATTACTGGGAAAGTTCCCTCCACTGTCCAAACTGCTTCCCATGGGGCTGTCTGATGATCCAGGTTCTGCTGCATAATAAGGACGGGGAGGGGAAGAGATAGCACAGTAAGACATTAATGCACTAGGCAGGGATGGGCAATTTGGATCATGGCTTTGCAAAGATCAGAGGCATCAGCTGTGTTGGGCCAAGCAGATGTTCCATCATATATCTGCTGTTGTGCTTATTCAGATCCTTGGCTGCCCATCATAAGAACATAAGAACAGACATACTGGGTCAGACCCAAGGTCCATCTAGTCCAATATCTATCTTCCAACAGTGGCCAATGCCAGATGCCCCAGAGGGAAAGAACGGAACAGGTAATCATCAAAGTGATCCATCCCCTGTCGCCCATTCCCAACTTCTGGCAAACAGAGGCTAGGGACACCATTCCTGCCAATGCTGGCTAATAGCCATTGATGGACCTATCCTCCATGAATTTATCTAGTTCTTTTTTGAACCCTGTTATAGCCTTGGCCTTCACAACATCCTCTGGCAAAGGATTCCACAGGTTGACTGTGCATTGTGTGAAGAAATACTTCCTTTTGTTTGTTTTAAACCTGCTGCCTATTAATTTCATTTGATGACCCCTAGTTCGTGTATTATGAGAAGGAGTAAATAACACATCCTTATTTACTTTATAGACCTCAATCATATCCCTCCTTAGTCATCTCTTTTCCAAGCTGAAAAGTCCCAGTCTTATTAATCTCTCCTCATACAGAAGCTGTTCCATACCCCTAATCATTTTTGTTGCCCTTTTCTGATCCCTTAGCTGGCTGTTGTTGGTACCCTGCTTTTTGTTGGGCAAAGATCTTTCCCAATTCCACAGTGCATACTGGGGCATCTCAGCCTCAGGATGAAGTTAAAAAAGGCCAGGACTGGAGTAACAGATGGTGGAGTAGGCCTGGATCAAGGCTTAGCGGCAGAGCTGTGAGAGGACCCAGGACTGAAATAACAGGGGGTATTGTAGGGCAGGAAAGCAGTTCATTGCGGAGCATTGTGGGACCTAGGGACTGGACTGGACCAGGAGATGTTGCAAGCTGGAAGTAAGGCCCATTGCCCAAGCTGTTGGGGGAGAGAGAGAGAGATCCCTGAAAGATGAGGAGATGCGGCAGGTCAGAATGAGACACGTGGATGGAGCCCAGTTCTGAAATGGCACGGGCTGCTGCAGTTAAGACTGAGGGGCTCTGGGAACTTTGACTGACACTTGCCATTGCTACTGGCCTCTTCCTGTCATGAGCATTAAGAATTAAATAGTAGAACTAGCTGAGTCCAGCAATATTGAGTCTCTGAGACAGTTGTTTCCCATACTTTGTGTCGGTGTCCAGAGTCAGGCTGCAGCCAGTCTGTGGTTTCCATGGTGATGGGACCAGGGGGCAGGAAGAGGGCAGGGCCCCTGAGTCTGCTCCAAGGGCTGGCGCCAGCCAGGCTGTACAGAAAGTTAGTCTCTGACCTGTTTCTCCTTTTGCTCTTGCTCCAAAGTTTTATTGCATCTGCTTCCCTGCTGTTGCTATGGAAACCCCTGTGCCGCTATCCCTGGTCCTCCAGTAACTTAGAGTGACACCAGCCATTTCCCTCAGGGAAGAGCTTAAGAACTCAATTTGGGTCTTTCCATGGGTCCACTTGGGCCACATCTTCCATCCTCCCCTGTCTCTTCAAACACTCAATAAAACGTTATTAAAAAAGCAAGATTGACACCTCCTGGGTTATTTAATCTGTCTCTGCTGGTCCTTTATTGAAGTTCTTGGTGCCCCTGGCCCCTTGGTGTGCCACATTGCAGGTGTGTTTCATCAAGTCAGTGACCATCTCGTTTAGGGTCACCTGGAGACATTGATAATAATGAGAGGAGATGAAATTTTAATCCTCATCAGATGAGAGGAAGAGGAGGAGGAAATAAAGGCATCTTTGCAGAAGAGTCTCTTGAATTCCAGCCTCATCTCTTGGCCTCCTTCAGACTGACCTTGACACTTGGAGATCACGTTCTATTTGAGGAAGAGGATAATATAGTCCCAAGGCCAATCTTTGAGTTTCTTCCTCTATTTTTACTCAGTCCTTACTCCTGGGAGAAGGTTTTTTTTCTTTTCTTTTCTTTTTCCCCCAGAATAAGGACTTCAAGGTTTGGCTCTATGGCCAGGATTTTCAAAAGTGACTAGTGATTTTGTGGGTGCCTCAGTTTTGGGGTATCCAGTTTTGAGACACTTTTGAGAGGCCTAGTTTGCAGAGGGAGGGGGTTCAGCATTTTCTGAAAATCAGGCCTCTAAAATATCTAGGTTAGTACACCCCAGAATGGAGGCACCCCAAAACCACTAACTACATGTGAAAATCTCTCTTATGATCATTCAGTTTTGGGATGTCTCAGCCTGCCACACATAGACATTAGCAGTGGAATGTCAGCAAGAGGGCTATTTCATCTCCATGTTCTTCTTGTTCCCTGACTTTAATTCTCCTGTATTATAGGATGAAAACATTGAATTTTACAGCCTTAGTTTATACCCCAGGGAAGTACCACACACATGTTTTGTAAGTATTGAAGGTATATTTCTTTCTGATCATTTAAAAGATTTATTAAGTTCTCCCACTGAAAAAGAAAACCCCAGCAAATAAGATTCTATAGTACGCCCAATGAATAAAAACAAAATATACATACACTGTTTAGAGATTTAGCCGCGCTTGAGTCTGGGCTCACTTCTCTCTATAAACATGTCTCTGTAACACCACAGCACGTTATCCTTGACTAAATACACTTCAAAGTATTTAGATGATAGAAACTTTAGTCAGAGGCATCCATAAAGCGGGATCAGGTTTCTATGAAGCCATCTGTATTGTGTGTTTCTCTGAAAGTGACTCTTGTCCAGTGCAGCAAAGTCTGTAATCCAATTTGACAGAAGGTTACGGTTAGTACTGAAAGTGACTTGCAAGATTAGAGTAACAATTTCCTAGCCACTGCTGGTGCTTGTTGCTACATCCCTTTCATAAATCCCTTTCGCTGTATGAGCAGAAAAGAGGAGATTCCCCCCCCCCCCGCAATAATATATTTTTGGACACACAGGTGCTAATCTAAGGAAAATTAATATGATTAATAATCGCAAGAGCTGGCTGACTGATGGCTACAAGAACGGTGCTGGAGGACACTTGCTCCTATACTGAACGGCTTTTCAGCTTAACCTTGTTCATACTAGAGGTGAATGTGTGAGAAGTTTTTTCCAGCATATGGCAGCACACAAACATTTTCATTCCCATGCACGCTCATGGACTGACTCACACAGTGGCTATTGCAGGTTGGTACAGGCCACATCCATCCACATATGTCACCATGCATGTGACTCTGTACGGCTCATGCACATTCATGGATATTTTCATCAACTTCATGCTCATTCATGCCCATACAAAAAAGCGCAGCCGCTCATCGTATGTCTGCCTCTAGTTCATACCCTTCAACATTTGCAAAAGATTGGCAGTACTACCTAGTGGGTAGTGCACTGGATTAGAACTAAAGAGACCTGGATTCTATTTCCAGCTTTGCCACTGGCCTGCTGGATTTAGGCATGTCACAGCCCCTCTGTGCCTCAGTTTCCCCATATGTAAAATGGGAATAATGATACTGACCTTCTTTTGAAAGGTCTTGAGATCAATGGATGAAAAGTACTATAGAAAAGCTATCAATTTATTCATCTTTTTGGGGGGGAGTGGCTGGTTTTGAACCAATACCTGTATTCACGTGCTTTTTTAAAAAAAACTGTTACTCATTATTCTCCTGTTTAAAAAGTTTCATCCATCCAATCAGGCCACAGAAACAACACCCAACCATACAGCATACAGTGAAGAAAGGTTGTGAACCGTTCACATTCAATGTGCTAAAAACTGTTTATTCAACCTACTCAGCAGAAACTTACAAAGAATAAGTAGGTTTCAGAGTGGTAGCTGTGTTAGTCTGTATCAGCAAAAAGAACAAGGAGTACTTGTGGCACCTTACAGACTAAATAAATAAATAAACTAAATAAATTAGTCTCTAAGGTGCCACAAGTACTCCTCGTTTTTTTTAAAGAATAAGTACACTCAGTTCAGAAATCCAGAGCAGTTCACAAATGATTTGTGAACAGGAAAGATGGGCTCAGTTGACTGGGTAATTGACTCAAAACCAATTAATTGACCGGTTCTATTAATTTGCTCCCAAACACAGTCACTGTGGGATGAGGCTAAAGCTGGCGTGGAAGTGCCAGAACAGCACAGACTTTTCTGCAAAGCGAATTAACTGCATTTAATATAAAAGGAGCCCACGAGGTAGCTAAAAGTCGTGGAGGTCTGGAAATTGGGCAAAGCTGAGACTAGAATCAGATGTGAAATTTGTCATATCTGAGGATGTTTGCATGGCCCTTGACAGGGCTGGGGAAGCCGAAATGAAGCCAAACTTCAGATCCAAGGTTTTGGTTCTATCCCATCTCCACTGGCACCATATGGAAAAATATGAAGCACAATCTGTTTGGGAACAAGTGTGACCATGTATCAGCTATTGGCTGGGATGTTATCCCCCCTTTGTTATTGACTGTTAGGAATATTTGCATAGAAACTCAGGGCTAGATTTTCACCGTGTGTAAGTGAGTATAGCCTCCATTAAAGTCAATGCCAATTTCCAGCACCTGGGGGTCGGGCCCAGAATCTGTGTTGCTTCTCAGGCTTTCACCTGCTTCTTCTTCCCAAATGGACCCACAATCCTGTGTGGGACATCACAAACTCAGGGCCAACCCCATCCCAGGTAGAGCTCCACTGAAGTCAATGCAGTTGACCTACTTCCACTCTGCGAGTAACAAATGAGTCATTTGTCCATTTCTTCCACCACCTGACGTCTTCTGAGCCCCTGCTATGCATGAAATGCCCTCAAAATTCCAATCTGCTAACCCACTTACCTAACGCTCTTCAAGTCAAATCCCGCCATACAACTCCCCTGTCTCTTGCAGCTCATGTGCAGTGAGTCAACGAAATAAACTGGGACAGACTGCATGTTGTCAGTTCTAAGCAAATAATAAATAGCAATGATGCTAACCAGAGCTACCCCAGGATGAATTTGGCCCTCTGCCTTTAGGTGAAGAATAAGCAGCAAGAACAGATGAGCTCCTAAGGATCAGCAATCCTATTGTAATGCAAATGTCCCTAGTATTAAAAAAATAAATAAATACGGGTGAAGTAATACAGAAAACCTGCAGCGTCAGCAGAATTCCTGGCCTATAAGGTGTTAGTAGGTTGTCTTTAATATGGTTTTTCATGCTGCTGTATTAGTCTCACTTATGAGCATGCCAAGGAATCAGCAATGTCATTACAAATATGAGGCAATTGATTTTCGGTGAGTTTCCCAATAGGTCGTTATGCCAGATTAATCTGAGTATTTCTTTCAGGGAAAGTATTTTTTGAGTGTATATTGTGCACATGTGACTAGGCCACTCTGCGCTAGCCTATGGGAGAGTCATCCCATAAACGATAGTAAGTGATTAGATTTGGGTGGGCTCTCAGTAGAGCAGCATGAACATCAGCAGTTTTGGTCCTTTGGGTGGAGGGAAACGGGGTGAGCAAACTTTTCTTTTCTGACTTTAGTCCCCAGTTTGGCACGTGCTGAAGAACGGGGCATCGCGCTATGTATGTGAGTGATCTCCTTGACTTCAGCAGGGTGACACACAAATTGCTGAACTGGGGCCTTAGCTCCCAGGCATTTGCGCCTTCTCAGATTCACGTTGAGGTTTGGGTTTGAATGGAACCCAGAACCGAGAGTAAAACTCAGCTGAAATGGACAAGCTTTGTTGGGATTCAGGAAAAAGTGAGTGGAAATCACATTGAAACTATCACATGTTTCCACCTCTGGGTTCAGGCACACGCAAGGTACAGCTACACTTGCGGTGATGTGTAGAGTACGGACGGTCAGCTAGCATGGGTATAAATAGCAGCATAGATGGTGAGGCCTGGCTTAGGCCAGTAGCATGCCCTACACACCTGAACCCCCAGGGTATATACCCTACATGGCTCTCTGCATCCCCAAGCAGTGCCTTACACAGCTATGTTTAGCAGTGTATGTCCCCCTGCCAGAGCCTTTCCCTGCAGCAGGGAAAGGCTCTGGCAATGGGAGGCAGGTGGAAGCTGCCAGAGTCTTTCCCTTCTGCCTGCCCCCAGCAGAGCTTTTCACTGCTGTGTGTAGCTACACACTGCAAGGACAAGTGTGAACGCAGCCTGCCTTGCACTGTGGTGTGTAGCTACATGTGTAGTGCCTGTACTCTACACATAGACAAGGCATCTGAGAGGCAGCCCCCCAAGGATTCATGGGAATTCAGCATCACCTGTCAGGGGCTGTTTTTTCAGTGCATTTTGCACAGCTCTGACCCTGCGCCTCCCCCATGCCCCAAAGCTCAGTTCTGCCACCTCTCCTGTCTCAGGAAATAGTGGAGGACGCAGCCCCTACATTGCTCTGTTCAGTATTCTGAATCAGACTTCAGTTCCGGTCGAGGGAACTCAGTATCTCTCAGGATCGAGGCCAGAATGTCTTTTCTCATTGACAACCAAGCCCTTGATTATAACTAGTTGTGGTGGCAGGCGGCCATCTTGCTAATCCTTTCTGAGGTCTTGCGTTGGCAGCCATCTTGCTAATCCTTCTTGACTGTCAGTATAAGAGCCCTGTGCAAGAGACTGCAAATGCATCCTGCTTTATGCCTCGTTTCACACAGAGCAGAACTTTACACAGCGTGACCATATGTCCCATTTTTACCAGCACAGCCCCAGTTTTTCAGATGATGTCCTGATGTCCCAGGAACTTCTTTCAAGACATCTGAAATGTCAACTTTTTTTTCACTTCATCAGTCAAACCGGTTGTTCAGAAAGCATTGCTGTATGAAGCAGGCTTTGCTCCCTGTTTTCAAGAAACAAACAGTCCACTGGAGTGAGTTTTCAGCATGGAGAGAAAGGCTGAATGAGTATAAATGCCACAAAAGCTGTTCTTTTGCTTAAAGTGAATTTTAACGATGCTGGACCAGGATTTCATGATGGATTTGTTCCAAACAACACATTTCTGGAAAAATCTACCATTCGAAGAAATAGGCTTGCCTTGCTGTCACGTCAGAACTGATCCCAGCAAATGTTAACAAATGTATATGCTTATGTCTTGTACCATGTTGCCAATGGTCAGGATTTTATTGTGAGGCGAACAATATTTGGAGATTTTCTTAATGTCCCTGCTGCAGGAAGCGTGAAATTGCATGAGAATTTCAGTTTACTCCCCCCCCCCCAAATAAAAGTTCCTACCCTGCACAGTTGCCAAGAAAAACTTGAAAACACGAAGCAGGTGCCTCCTAAAGTCTCAGAAACCAGAAGACAATGACAAATCCAACATGAAATTTTTAAAAAATCTCACGATTAAGCCAATCTCGTGATTTTTGGAGGATTTGACTCAGGACTTTTGAATGTTTGGAGCTGGTGATACTGCTGATCTGACTGCTGGTCACCTGAATGCTGACCATTATGTGGAGGAAACCAGATTTCACATTGACTTGGATAAATGATTTTTCTGATGTCACACAAAGGTTAAACAGGGAGGCTGGTTTTGCTGTCACTGTTCTGCAAGATGGATGCACCAGCAGGAGGTGCAGAAGTGCCCGTTTTAATTTGGAAGCTTTTTCTCAAACCTGCTTCCCAAGTTCCACAAGGTATGAAAAACGTTTTCACACGCAGTGAACTTTCCAGTTGCTGGGCAGAGACAAATACATACACCAACACTAATGCCTAAAGGAAGGGATTCTAAATTACTGTCTCCGCAGATAGATGTGATAGGAAAGTATGAGATTATTAAGGATAGATTAGAGCAGGTTAGACAAACACCTGTCAGGGATGGTCTAGATAATACTTAATCCTGCTTCAGTGCAGGGGACTGAACTAGATGACCTATTGAGTTTACTTCCAGTCCTACATTTCTATGATTATATTGATTTCAAAGGATTTCAAATAAGCAGAAATATCCTCCCTCATCAAAGAAGAAGCTGAGGTTTTGAAGGCAAGAAGAAAAAATAGTTCGCTCTTCCAGTAGATGAAGCATATTCTTTAGAATAAATTTAACACAGGTGAAAGGTACTAGGTTGACAAGTCCCAGAGACCTGAAGTCTCCTCCTTATCTACAGCCTAGGGCAAGCTTCTCCCATACTAATCCAGCAATGAGCCTCAGCCTAGACTAGGACAACCACCTCTAGATGTGGGACCACAGCCCATTTAGTCCTCCTCTTTGACTTCTCTGATGATGCTACCAATGACAGTGCCAGTTAGTGACATTTGTGGTGGAAACATCTGTCCTTTAGGAACTGGCTGATGGTGCCAATTAATTTAATGTGGGCTACAAAGCACAGCTGGTAATGAGACGTGGCTCAGGAACTACTGATTAGGACTGGATTTGAACCAGTGATTTATAGGTGAAAGGCTCCATAGCCCATTACCAGTCCTCTAAATCATTGAGGAGCCATTGTTTGGTTTCTATTCAAAAATAGATCATTATTCCAGACACAAGCTGTGGTGAAGAGGAGAAAGTCAATGTTTTTTTCCAGCATAGGTTATGATGTTATCGAATGCTGATGTCTATAAAGTGCTTCTCATCCATAGATCTCACAGCTGTGTGGACATGGGTAAGTATTATTATCTTCAGTCTACAGATGGGAAAGGGACACCTGGTGACTTTGAGGTGAAATCATTTGTCCTAGGTTACAACGTGAATCACAACTAGAACTCTCAATTCCTGATGCCCAGTCCCCTGGTTTAACCACTAGACAATGTTCTTCCCAGAGCTAGGGCTAGAACCCAGGAGCCTTGATTCCCAATCCCTCTGCTCCAGTGACTAGAACCCACTCCTCTCCTTGAGCTGGGAAAAGAATCTAGGAGTCCTCACACCTCCAGTTCCCTGCTCTAACCATTAGACACCATTCCCTCCTGGAGCTAGGGCTAAAACCCAGCAGTTCTGACTCCCAGTACAACTGCTCTAATCATTAGGTCCCACTCCTCTTCCTGAGCTAGGGCAAGAATCTAGAGGTTTTGATTCCCATTCCACCGCTCTAACCACTAGACATACTGCCTCGTATTCTGAAACTTGTCTTGGCTATTGCTTAATGTTGTGATGTCATCAGAGGGCTTGAAAAATCTAAAGGGCTATTGGCTAAGCATGTCAGAGCTTCATGACGTTGGAAGCCTCCCTGAAACCAACAACAGGGGGAAGTTATTGAAGACAGTGTCTGGGATGAATCATTTTTAATCTCTGCTCCATGTACATGAAGTATAATAGATCTGCAGGTTGTTCACTCGCTTGTTTGATGAGCTGACAGGAAATAAAGTAATATTCCTTCTCCTTGTCTCTCCCTGATTCCCACTCCCCGTGTGCCGGCTGCCCGCTGCCAGCCTGCGTTTGGGTGAGTGAAGTCTTGGACAGATGACTGACACCTTCGGGGAATGGAGCACAGATGTCACTTGTATCGGAGTGGCGGTCTAGGATCAGCAAGACAAAACCCCCCCAGGCTGAAGAGCTGTGGGGCTGCTTTTCAGAAAACAGGAAGAGAATTCAATCCAATTAGAATTTATGTTTAAAAAGGGGGTTGGTTGTTGTGGGGGTGCGAAGGCAGTGCCAGCGAGAAAAGATGGCACTGTGGTTAAGAGGTTGGCCTGAGACTCAATTCCCATCTCTGCTATGGATTCAATGAGAGCATATCCCTTAAAATCGCTATGACTCAATTCCTTCTCTCTGTTATTTCCTTTCTCCTGTGCTTTGTCTGTTTAGAGTAAGCTGTCTGGGGGCAGGATCTCGCTCCCTGTAGGTATATCCAGTGCCCTGCAGAATGGGGCTCTGGTCCCATTAGGTACCTCCAGGTACCTACAATAATAATAACAAGATTGAGGGATCTGTCCCTTCACTCAATGTGCCAGGCAGGTGGACAAAACACTAGAAAATGAACATTAAAGAGCAATTCAGTGCCCCAGGCTATCGCAGGCATGGCAATGCTGACCCTCCACTTGCAATCTGAAATCAGCCCCAAGCTTCCCCTTCCTCCCCTGGCTGGGTTTGTACTGATTTTAATGGAGACAATGATGCCTGTTGGGTTGCATGTATCTTTTGTGGAGCCGGAGAGGCAGGAAAACTCCCAGTTTCCCCTTTGCGGGGTTTCCTGCCAAGTCCTCCCTCCAGGGGGAGCTCTTTGGGACACTGTGGAGGGATTTGGGGGCCTCCCCTTCCAAAGGATCCTTGAAGATCTGTAGGGAAGGACAACTTTGTGAGGGCAGGAGCCCCACATGGGCAGCTGACCCTCCCCATGGTCATTAGCAGCTGAGGAGGGGAGCCAGAAGGAGCTAACACAGCTCTCCTCTGCTAACTCCCAAATACCACACAAGGAGACGCTGCAGGGAAGGGTGGGTCCCCAGCCTCACTCCATGCCCCATAGAATCCCTTCTGCGCTGGGTCCTTGGGGGGAAAGGATGTGCAGCACTCCCACCATCCACACGGACAGAGAGAGTTCCCTCCATGGACGTTCCTCCCTTTGTGTACCAACTCAGGGGTGCCCCGGCCCCAGAGAGAAAGCAGCTGACTCTTACTACATGGATTCCCCCAGGCTGGCAGAGGGCTGGGCTGGCACAACTGCACAAAACTCATCAGGGTGTTACCAGCAGAGCTGGGAAAGCGTCGCCAATGGGCCCCGGTGAGACTTGGAAGCCCCAAAGCCAGGCCAGGTTGGCTGGAAGATTCCCAAAGGAACAAACCACTTGTCTCCAGGAACCTTGTCAGATCCTGGAGAGCCCAGTCGGAACCAGGAGACGTGTATGTCTGGGACCAAGGAGGAGGGTTCGGGTGTGTGACTCGGGAGCCTCTGGACCTGTCCCTGAGGTCTAGCTTTTGGATTTCCTCAGTTCTGACAGGAGAAGGAAGTCACAGGAGCTATTCTTGTGAGGCCGGTGCCCTCTGCCTCCACCCAGCACAGAGAGGCTCCCCCAGTTTAGTGCAGATTGCATTGACTGCTCCTTGGTTCCTTCAGTGGGGGGCATTGCCTGTCACCCAGGGATGCTGCTAATGGCCTGAAAACAACTGCAGTGGCTAGAGGCTGAGGCACATCCATTCAGTCTCCCTCTGAAGCAGGGTTGTGGTTTGCTACCCTTCAGAAATGGGGAGGGAAGAGGAAGCCTTTGTAAGCTCACCTTTTATCCCAGCCTTTTCCTTCCTTTAATCTACTTTGAGCTGTTCTGTTTGAAAGAGTCTGGATTTTCATCTGTGCAAGGTGAGCTCTCTGACCTTTCCCCAGCCCTCCCCCCTTCCTTTCTTCCCCTCTCTTTGCTCTTGGAAATGACGCAAGGGGGAGAAAGGAAAGGAAAGGACTTGCAGCGCAGGAGCAGGTCTGGTTGTTCTCCCTCTCTGTGGCCAAATGAATGTCCATGGCACTTACGTGGCCCCATCACCATAGCAACTCAATCTTTTACATATTTATTCCCACTACACCCCTGTGAGGTAGGCCAGTGCTAATATCCCCATGGTATAGAGGGGGAACTGAGGCACAGAGAGGCTAAGTGATTTGCCCAAGGTCACCCAGGAAGATGGTGGCAGAACAGAGAATTAAACCCAGGATTCCTGCGTCACAGGCTAGCAGCATCCTGGCAACTAGGCCATCCGTGGAAGGACAAATTGCAAAGACAGGCAAGGATGAGATGGCTTCCTCTGGCCAAGTCTCTGCTACTGTATGTTAGGCAGGGCCAGCTCCCCAAGCGGCAAAAGAACAACAACAAGAAAACGATTGAGCTGCTGCCGAAGTGCCGCCAAAGACTGAAGCAGGCCGATTGAGCTGCCGCCGAAGTGCTGCCACTGCCGAGCCGAACGTGCCGCCCCAACAACGGACGGAACTGCTGCCCCTTTCTATTGGCCACCCCAGGCACCTGCTTCCTTCGCTGGTGCCTGGAGCCGGCCCTGATGTTAGGAAGGGTTGTGTCCACTGCGGGGAGGCGGCGTGTAGGCGTTCGGAGCAGAACCCCAAAATTGTGGCTCTGGTAACATGCTGGAAGTTGCCATGGCAGCTAGGGTTCAGGGTGGTGCTGAGTCCCTCTGATCTTCGCAAAGAGCAATCCCTGGGTGTGTTTCCTGCTGGAGGGCTCCAGTCAGTCTCCCCAGGCTCTTCCTTCTGCAGAATGTCCCACTGCTGGGTCCCCACCATAGGGAAGCAGACTGGAGGAGCCCCCATTACCCCCCAGCCACTAGTGATTCCTCTCTCCCAGTCACCCTGCCCCATACCTCTAATTCTGTCACCTCCCCTTACTGGGAGGAATTGGCCCCATGCCTCTATCACCCCGTCCCTAGGCACCATCCTGTCACTCAGTTTGCTACTGATGAAATAGCACTGCCTGCCAATAAGGAGCAAGAGATGGGAAGGCAGCAAGATAAGGAGATGAAAGGAGAGAGATTTAATGTGTGACCCAGAATTTTGCAGTCACTGGCAGCTGCTTCCCAAAGTGGAAGCGGTGCACAGGGCTGGGGGCGGGGCTCTCCGGCTCCCCCAGGTATGGGGGGAATGCTGATGGCCCACAGCATCCTGGTTAGAATGCAAGGAGAGCCCTTGAGGTCACAGCAGCTCGTTTCCAAGGGCATGCTGGAGGAGCTGCTACTGCTGCCGCGGCAGCCACCACCGTACACCGAGCTGGGCGCAGGCTTATTAGTCACACTATTAAGGCAGTCTCTGGTTCTGAATTGCTAATTTCATTCGCCACTGACCGCCAGGCTGAGACTACAGCAGCCTGCTCTGGGGGGAGCTATGGACAGCTCAGACAATTGGCTGTCTCAATGGACAGACTGTCACTCAGCTGGGGGAATGGGAAGGTAGGTGAGGGGTCCTGACTTGTCTAAGGAGCTGGAAAGCCAAGAGGGTCTTTCTGTATAAAAGGAAGGAGCAATGGGCATGGAGACGAACAGAACCTGTGGCCTGCTTTTTCCTAACAGCGTGGGTGACATGATGTGTGTTGTCTGTTGGTGAGTGTGGGATCCACACGCCCAGGGGGCTCGGGGCTGTGGGGCATGGCTCATCCCCAGATGGGTACTCCGCTCTGTTTCTGGTAGCACTGTGTGGTCACATGTAAGGCCTGGCACATGTGTATGCGTCCTTTGCACAGTGCATGTAGGTATGCATAGCGTAGATGTGCTGCTGTGTGCCAGAGGATCCAGGCTGCAGGGCCCAGACAGGCCTGAGGGGTTCTTCTGCTCCCAACTGACACAACCTGCGCACCACACCCAGACTCCCTGAACCTGGCCTGGTGTAAGCAGTCCCAGAGGGGAGGCTGCCTGCTTGTCAGCTTGGTGGTTATGGATCTAGCAGAAGTCAGAGCCTGGAGCACAATAGCTGAGGAGAACCCCTGTGCTTTGGACCAGCACTAGTTTCTGTCTATCTAGGTACTTACCTGGCCCTCGTCCTTATAGTATCTGAGCATCTCACAGTCATTAATGGCAATGCTATTACCTCTGTAGCCCAGATGGGGAACTAAGGCACAGGGAAGAGCAAGTGACTTGCCCAAGGTCACCTGGGAAGTTTGTGGCAGAGCCAAGAATGAACACAGGTCTTCTGAGTCCCACTGCAGTGGTCGATCTGCTAGACCATCCTCCCTAGAGCAGCTGATTGGCGATCTCCTCTGGTGATGGATGAAGACTAGCTGTCTGTGTTGATCCTTTCAGACATCAACTGCCTTCGATACCATTAACCAAAAAAGTCTTCCTGACTGGTTTAGGGTGGCTGGCAGGGCTAGAGGACTTTGAACCAGAGGGGCTCCAGTCTCCCATGTCAGCAATGAGGTGGAGGGTAGTGCTGGGTGATTGTTCTTTATTCAAGGGCTTTCTTGTGCAGAGTACCAGAGGGCTCTGTTCTGTCACCCCTGCTGTAGTGAGCCAAGGCAGTGTGGGTGGGCCACCCTAAGCCCCCCCTTTTGGCCATTGCAGGTGAGCCCCACCTTACCTTCCCCCAACTGGGCATCAGCCAATCTGCTTGCACACATCAGGGTAATGAGAAGCCAAACCAAACAAGTCCCAAGTATCTCCTTTAATGAAGCCCCTGGGAAGAAGCACATAGAATAACAATTCAGGCCCCAGGCTCTGATCCCCCAAACAAAGGCTGTGTGCCTGGTTTGGCTAACCTTCCAGGGGGAGGGTGAGCACCACCTCCAGCAAGATGATCAGCTTCCTCACATAGGTGTGCGCAGCCCATTTCATTAGCGTGTACACCCAGGGAGACCCCCCTGCCCC